>NW_019211454.1:9305374-9342628 GCF_002443255.2 Varroa destructor | reverse complement strand
TATATATATAACACAAAGCTTTGACGTATATTTACTTTGTTATAAACGTTTGTTCAGGCTTTTTGACATTAGCATTATTAAATGGACAGACACTTCGCTTAAGAGCGATCGAGGTTGAAGAAAAGCCAAAGCCAATTGTAAGAATAAGCATTTTACATTTGTCGTCCGCTTACACCAAGGGACAGTGCGAGAATGATAGATGCAGGGCCAGATTTACTTGGACTGGCATCAAATTTAAGGTACTCTCCCTTTATAGCCAAATAAATGAAGATAATAAAGACAATTTGTTAATTATTAGCTATTAGCAGACGAATAGTGCGTTCATCTGAGGTATTCCTAAATGCCTTATTGTAGAGCCTGGCTGTATTCTAATCCGTCAGTGTATATGATCCATTATGGTTTTAGCAGCTTAGTGCATGGCGTAACGTTATATTGTTTCAGGCACTTTTGCGGTTACGAGTACTCGTTAATTTTCTCTTTTCTATTATCAAGAACACTCCCTAACTATAATCTGGTAAAGTATATTATCGCTTTCGGGTCGCTCCCTCGTAAGATCATACGTTTATAGTCCAGCCAATTTTCATGGGCACTCTTATATAAAAAAAATCGGAACCCACGCTCCATTCCAGTTGCTGTATCAGAGGCACACATAGGTGATCACACGCTCGCACAGGAATTTATACAAATTAAGATCTTCTGTGAGCAAACGGGATGTATATGCATCCCGTTGCATATAAGGGAGCGAGAGAAGGGGATGGGAAAAATATGCCAAACATATACGGTACATCGTGTATGTGTGTGTGTGTGTGTGTCGAAGCTACGCGAATTTAGAAATTGTACCCAATGGAAAGACAGACATTTCAGCAGATTTTTCTCTTTTGTTTCTATAAAGCAGTTATGTTTCTATAAAATAACTGCGATTACAGCCTCAATTCGGTACTTATGCCGCTAGATAGCCATTAATTCTACTTAGCGATCGACAAATTTTTAATAACCGTCTGTCAAGATACACTGGCACTTTTTTAAGGTATAAACTTCGGGCTGACAGCAGAACAAAAGTGCTAAAGATACGAGGTCCGAGACGACGAAAAAGTTGTAAAAAACCTGGAAAAGACTCGAAAGGTCTCAGTTCAACTAATTATAGGAGATTATCTGGACGCCTGAATTGGTAATAAGAATTTTCGTCTTCAAAAGGCCTGTTAATTTCTGTAGGAAACAAAGTGGTGTCAAAAAAAGCTTTAAGAAAAGCTATGTCGACCAAGTCTAAAATATATTGTGGATTTTTCAATTTGCCTTACAAAAGTCTCGCTCGGATTTTTCAGAAACCGCACAATTTCTTCTTAAGTTAAAAAAATGGCGCGCTTTTTTTTTGTAAGCTACAGTTATTAAGTTTGCCATTTGTGTGTGAAAAGTAACGAATAAACGCATGCAGCAGAGCAAAGCAAATGTAGTTCTAACGTCTGTGTATTTTCACGTACCACACTGAACACTATACAGTGTACAGTGTACAGCATGTAAAGTGAAGACTGTTGTAAAGTGAAGTCCTTTTGTCGGGAAAGCGAACAGTGAGCAATGCGCAAGCCTGTTAACATTTCGGTGACCCTATATGATCATGACGAGGTTAACGTTATAATTTATTGAAGAAGCTATACGCTATCTCATCGTTTAATTCTTTGATGAAGGCTATGACTCTCCAACACTGTGCCTGTAGGCCGCGTCCTATTATCTGCCACATCAAGAGTTATGACAAAAACGGACAAGTTAAAGACATCTGTGCACTTAAAACATCGCATAAGTGGACATGTGCTTAATCTCTTCATGAGTCAAGCAATACTGCTCGTAATCTCACGGTACACGAAAGCAAACGTCGGTAATTTCCTAACGGAAAACGCTTCGGCTTAACGAAAAGTTAACGGTAGACATTATACATGTAGTTTTTTTTCTCAGTGCACCTAAACATTAGATGTAAGTGTTAGCATAATAACTAACCTTTACCCGGAGATTGTACTCACTGTATTTATGGCCTGTATGAATTTTAGTCAGCTTGCAATAGCACAAGAGCAGTCTTCCTATTGATGGTAAACAACGTGACCATAATCGGGAACATATTTAACTCGAACAAGCTCCTAACCGAACGGGAATTGTAACCTGTAGATTAAGCAGACGACCCAGTACCGTCATAGTTACAACTGCCAATAATGCTCAGCTGAGGCCATGCATGACAAGTATATAGATGCTAAAAAACAAAGTTTTATAGTCGTCCAAAAGGAAATTTGTCAGATTTTAGCGCTTTTCAGGTCCACCCAGTATTACAAAGCCTTTTATTCACCTAAGAATAGCATCTGCTTGATTATGTGGGAATATAGGAAAAACGTAAAAAAAAAAAAATACATTAATATATCGCATCTATCTTCGTTATTTAGTGAAGGATCTTCGTTTTCAAGTCTATTTTATGGCTGTGGAAATTTTTGAATGTTCTACAATAAGCGAATGGGTTCCATTACTGAGATCGTCGTTCGTGACACGGTCCTCATTGGAAGAAGGTGAGTTCTGGTGCCTATAAACGATCGAGCTTTAACAGAAACGTAAGAACAGATATATTTGGATGCTCTATGTGTTGTGTTTGATGTATTAAAGGTTTTGACCTGAGTCCATATTATAAGTCCCTATTCTCAAATACGTGTTGACAATAATTTCTACACTAAGCTTATGAGAGCCTGCTTAATTGGCTCGATGTCTGCACTGCACAGACTAAATAAAATGGAAACCAATATTTTTGGTATAGTGGCTCCCTTGACTTGATAAAGGGATTTACACTCGTAAGCGAGAAAGTGTCTGTACAATGAGAAGAAGACGAGCCAAGAGCGAAGAACCACACATATGAAGGTTGCGTAGTTACGAGGCCGACCGCACCACGTACCTCACGGTTTTGGCAGTAGTGAAGTCCAAAGCAATTTCATAACCTGAAGTTGTGGGACAATTCAAGCCAAAAATCAGCCTTTGTTCAAAGCAGTCATCAGCTATAGCTGCGAGAGCACGTAACGGTAACTGGCATGAGTACAAGTTGCCGATCGAGAGGATAGTCTCAAACCCACAGAATTGATCGGGCATGCTGGTGCAATATTTTCTCAGAGAGCGTCATTGTGTTTGGCATAGGCAACAATCTGTATCGCAATCGATCTGAAAAATTCTGCTCATAAACCTAGGTGCTTATAGCTAAACATAGCAGTAAATATAGATAAACGTAAAAAAAATTACACTTTTGTCGAGAGAAGAGCACGTTTGTTGATATCAGAGCTATTGAGACTGGATGAATGGAAGAGAATCGACTTGCGACCGTTTCCCAGTAAAATTATCAAGTCACCACTGTCAAGCTATTCAGCTACAGAATCGCGTAGGTAGCTCAGAGCGTGCCATTCAATGAAACAAGCAAACTATTCGTATTATACCTGTATATATCGATATTTTGAATAGATTTAGATATATCATCAAGTTATAGAGGAATTTGAATCAGTTAATTTAAGTTAGGTATCAAGTACTTAGATGCGCTTACGTACCATTATTGCGATAAAATGTCACTTCTCTTTTGCTAAACTTTCACGGGGTTTCATTGTACGAAAACTGTATTAACAGTCGATTATTTCTACAACTTGATTTTCTGCTACTTGCGAAAACATTACATTGATGGAGTACGGCATTGAAGTCCATCACGGCCTCTAAAATGTATAGTACTTCATCTTTGATGTTTTTAACCATGGATATTGAATGTTTGTTATTAACTATAGTTTAAGCGTTTGAAAATCGTCAAAGCATGGAACGAAAATTATGGATCAAAATTTGATCTAACTTAGAAAATAATTTTTGTTTCGGTTAACTTAATGATATATATACGATTTTGGAATCTCTGCTTAATTTACCAATGAGCCCCGTACGATGCAGCAGGCAAATTATATCTCAATATGGGGTTTCGATAAAGCTTTACGATGTTAAAACTGAGCTCGGCTGGCCTTTATTATTATAACGCCGCCCCTAGGAATGTGAGCGGCTTCTTTTCTAATGGTGTGAGTCAATTTTAGTTCACGTCCAAGTCAGATTCACTGTTACTACTTTACAATCACAATGAACATTTTATAAACCCAACAGCTGACTGTAAATATGCCCGTTTGGGTACGTATTGAGAGAAAAAACCTCTCTTACATTATATGACATTTCCCCTAGCGCGAGCATTCAAGGTTCCACTTAATAACCAAGCTCCTAGAGGATGCGCTAGTAGGGCTTACGGACAATGCCAGGAACTTAATATCCTCGTTTCCCTAGCTTCATTCCCATAGAAAGTATGCGAGCCTATACAGCCTTACAGGTGGACGTTTATTATTGCGAGGGGTAAACGTGCAACACATGTTTACTTACAGCCACTTCTTGCCCCAATCTCAAAAAAAAATTATATGACGACCTTGAGGACATTCCGTGTCGTCTTATCAATATAATACAGCAACATGTTCATGATATAAATCATAATTTCACGTAGAAATCTTTCATATTTCATTAGCACGTTCTTGACTTCACGCTGAAAACGACATCAATTATGACACGGGTGTTTTTCGACAACAGATGCACCTTAATGGCATCGTATTGTACATGGGAACTGCGCTCCATTATTGCCTCCTGTTGAGCATTCGCGGTGGGCAGATCTGTTCATTCTTTTGCGGGCCCCTTTTTAACAGATCATATATAACGAGAGCTAGGTTCGAACTCGTATACTGCAAGATGACACAAGTCCATGTGGTCTGGTTAGATTTCGCATTTTTAAATACACAGTAACACACTACGTTGCGACCCTATAATATTTACTTGGGAGCTTTCTGTCGTTGAAATTCTAAAGAGCCCTAAAGAAGTCGACTAGCGCGCATCGATTGTCGCCTCCCAATGTGTTCATTTGCCCCGTAATCAAACATCTCCCGGGAAATAAATAGTTAGAAATGTATGGGCCCGACTACGATTCAGCGCCAGGATTTAATGTCCTAGAGCACGACAGCTACTGACGGTAGACCCAGATGGCATGGTCACAGACGACGCATGCATGCATGCAGGCAGGTTGTTAATCTGCTATCAGTGTTCGAGAGGGCTCTGGCTAATCTGACCTGACTGTGCAGTGTTTGCACCTATCTGCCTCGACCGGTTCTAGGACTTACCTTGTTTTCCTTTTAATTCTTTGCCGCTTTGTACGCGATACATGCATTATTGAGAGATAATGGATACGCCAATGGTAAACGATGGGCCACTTGCTCGGAAACAGATAGCAATGCATATGAGCAACGACATGAATGAAAACGAGTTTGCCGTAAACTGAACGCTATTTATTACCGTATTTCTACGGCTTCTTCTGAGGACACAGGTTACATTCGATCGATTTAATTTATTTGATATTCCTGGTGAGGGTGCAGGTACCCGCATATGGCAGACGTGATGTTAGTGTAAACAACTTGATGCATTTGCAAAGAAAAGCGAAATTGGATCATGAAAGCTACGGCAGAACAAAGGACAGGATATCATGACAGTCCCTGATCGTTTGGTAGTTGTTTATCTACGTCCATATTGCTAAGTCATTTGTATTATTTACTAGAACTAACTTATAGAATAGCGAGGAAATCAATGTTCGCTGGGTCTACTAAAAAACACGTATGATGATAAAGTAGAAATCGGATGTTATCAACAAACTTTTTCAGAGCACAGATTTCATCTATAGGACCAGTCTTTTGATTGACATCCTTTTTCTGACGGCTGTACTCTACCCACATGTATTTCCGTTATCACCACGAACCAATTGTACTTACATTTCTAATTACCCGGTGACGCTATCGGCGCGGAGCTCCATGGCACAGTACGTGTATTCTTGGCCGTTCGAGACGGCGTGCGCTAGCGGCGTCGAGATAATTCCATTCTCCTGTTTTAAACCCGTTCTTTCAACACTACTCGTTGATGTAGACGGGAGACAGTCACCTTAGCCGTGATGACTGATGCGTTCCACCTCAGCTTCGCGCCGTGTCCCCTCCTGTTGATTGACACGATCCAGTCCCACGAATCTTCTGTGTCCACCCACTTCATCAAGCGATGATTTTACAAATTCGAAAAAATCGGTGAGATGGGCATCGAGCCATTTTGCCAGTCAGTCAACATTCCGGCATCAACAAGCGATTGTAACACGTTATAGCAGTAGAACCCGATACAACAACCAATGTAGTTAGCGGGTGCTAATTGCCACCGGCTTTCTGAAAACCTGCTGTACACTTAATCAACACATATCAGTTTAGACAGCCGTAAAACAACAATTTCCAGTCCTTTGCGGGTCTTCAAACAGCGGCGCCAATAAAACAGAAGTCATCGATTGACTAACCTTGGCCACCACGCAGTTTCCTCAATCATTGCCGCTCGACCACTGACAACTATAACCAGCTCTGTTATTGTTACTATGCATCTTCCCACCTTGCCGTTGTTTGCGGAATCTATTGCTGGCGCGGCTTGTGCATCAGCCAGAGAAATGCAAACTCAGCTGTCGCTGGACTTTGAATGAAGCTTGGCTTGGACCCGTCAACTCGATAGTGGCGCGGTGTTATGCGAGCGTGTGGAAGGTATACGACTAGTGGCGGTAGATGTCCAGCAAATGATAGTGGTAGTGCCAACTGTGGGTCGTCTGCTCTCTCAGGAGAACACAGGACGACACAGGAATAGCTAGTGTTGCCCAAAGACATTCGCAGGATGGCGATGGCTCGGAAGAGGGTAACGCTGTCGCTGCGGCTACGAAGGTCTGCTCTTCTCCTGCGAGCGGGGAAAGGGTAAGGACTCAAGGAGGGTAAGGGCAGGATGGGTCAGGAGTTTGATCGTGACTCAGCGCATGGAGGAGGCTGGCGTCGAGGTGGGCGCACGGGGATATGGGGAAATTCGAGAAAGGCGTCCGAGGGTGATTAAGGTTTGAATCGTGGCGCCACCAAACTACATAGGCAAATGATATGACAGTGAAGTTCGCGCACGAAAATAAGTAAAGATCCGGTGAACGATCTTCATAAGTGAAACAACAATCGAATAAGAATGGAATAGGCGGCAAAGGATTTTTCGAAGCTATGTATATGTTTCCTCTTGTCTTTGGTTCTACTACACGTCTGCAAGCCAACGAAGCACATGCTATTGATTACCCTTTATAATAAATGCATGTCAACTCAATTTGCTAATCCGATCTGCTTACCAGTGTGGTCGGGCAATCAGCTCGGATCCGCCTGATTACGGCAAACTGCGCATAAAATCGATATTTCAATAGGACTCGACCTATTTGAATGGAAATGCGCTCGCAAAATGCCAACTTTCGCAAACGCACACCAACAAAGACGAAATTGCCGCAAATAGCCAACATATTATCAAAAAGCAAATGAATAAAATGAGCGTTGCTTGCGCGAACGGAAAAGGAGTCGAAAATTAACCGTTTGAAGCTCGACACGCATTCACACCACCGTGTCGCCCAATGGGCACGCGACACCCCACACACATACACACGGGAACGCCCACGCCCGTGAATTCGTAACTTTGAAAACAACAACATCTACAGCAGCAGCAACTGCTGCGTCAACAGCTACAGTAACAAGCGGAGAAAACAACACTGACAGCTTTTAGTTTCTGACAGCTGAATGCTACCCGTCGCCGCCAGGAGTGATACGTCATCCGGTTCAGCAAAAGTTAGTCAGATCCGAGTGGTACCAGTTCAACATTAGCGGCAACGCAAGTGTGGTCCCGTCAAGCGCGTTAGATAATTGACATCAAAAGTCCTCCTAGGGGACGCCGACAAGGTGATTGTGTGCGGCACTGCTGCTGAGGTCAATGAAGTGTTCAAGGCGGCGATATGCTACACATCACCAACAGCAGGCACAACAGGCACAGATGCAAGAACTGCCCTAAAATCAGTCCAGAGTTATCTTTTTGTGGGAGACAGCAACTAAAGAGGCATGAATAGTCAGAATAATAATGGAATAATTTTCAACTATTACTTGAATAAACACTACCCACTATTGTTTAAGGATCTGGGGTCCCTTCTGTGGCCAGCTTCTCCAAGCAGCACCTCTCATACGAATACACCTCTGTGTTTATATGTGCGAATATGACAGGCGTAGCGATAGCCTATGCCTGGTCTGTAAGTGGAAACTGGGGCAAAGCAGCCGCGGGGCAAAGCGAAAATTAAATGAATAATGTTAACTTATGCTTGACACCGACGGGGAATTCAGTAACGGGCGCTATTGTAATCAAGTTGAAGGTTCACGCAACCATTTGGCGCGGCAAAAACTGGTTGCCGCTAGAGGTATGGATTCGGAAGAATGCTGAAGAAGAAGCAAAGGTTTATCAACATTGAACGACGATAATATTAAGGGCTAGTTCACTTGCTGCGCGTTCTCTATGGTCGCTTCAGTATAATAGAACTGTATGGGTATATATTATAGAAGGTAAAAACGCTGTTGCAATCGAGGGGGGTGGTAGCTTAGATTAAGCTGCCGTTACTGTTGTTTGCTAATAGGGAGGGTGGAAAAAGGCCTGGAGGCAATGCGAGGATAAGGGAAACTTGAGTGTAATAATGAAATGATTTAAGCCCGTTGAGGGTAATGCTTTTCCGAACTCGTGTGGGTGCCACATGTGCTTGTATGCTCTGTCGCATTTTTGGAATCGTCAAGGAACGAAGACGCTAATAAAGAACATGTATATATATTAAATTAATCTCGGCTCAGCATAGACGCCTGTAGGTTGTGTACGCACCAACAGTTATCCCTTTTCGATCTAACCTATGATGCTCTCACAATGATTTCATCAGCTTGTCCTACTATAAGTGAACTTGATTGCACGAGCTCTAGTATATTCCAGCTAGCCTAACTTTAGACCTACACCTTTCTATAAACTGAGTTGAGTTCTATTAGATTTTGCAGCAGCGACTCGTTGCAGCTATCTGATAACAGTAGTTCTATAAAAGCCTATTCGGTTCATTAATTTATAAGCAGTATTTGCTTCATTGCAGTTAACGCAGTTGCACGTACTATTTTCGCATTGATATGATCGAATAAACTTGCTACCATGCCACAGTTTATACCCAATCTAAAATCCTGTTATGTTATTCTTTTAACCTGATCTCATTAACTTCGTGTATTCGTTCTACTATATTACGCTGTTTTAACGATTGGCTATCCAGTTAAAAAATTTTCGCTCCCTATTAGAATGTCCTAGTAACCTCCAATTAACCCCCCTAACTGACTGCATGTATCCTTCTACTTGAAGAAATAACTTGGCTCGATTTGAAAATTACCAATATCAAATTTAAGCTCAGTTTAATCTACTTATACATGTAAAGTTAAATTACGACCGTACATGCTCCGAGAATTTGAGCTCTTTCTTAAATTAAATCCTATACTTTTTACAGTTATTCTTTGCGTTAGAACGTTGCCGTGCTGTTGATAGCCTGTAATCTATTTAGTTCCTTCGTTCTAATTAATCTGATTTCCAACTTGCATGTCGACACGTTTCATTAGTTAAAAATAACTTCAGACGCTTTTAGATTTCACTAGCATATACGTATCTAAACTTGCATTTTCTATAGATCGAGAGAAAACAGTTTTTCGATATAATTTTTACTAAAATCGTTAATAAAAAAAATTAACTTGTCCAAGCTATCATTGTATCTCATGCGAAAAACAGACTCTTCCGGCAAGATCCTCCCCGCCGTTTACTTCACCTTATTAGCTCAGAAAAAAAACCTGTTCACAGCAATCTCCCCCCGGGGCGATCCAGGATCGGGAAAACAGACACACAAACGCAGTTTTAGTAACCTAATATATAGATGTTTTTAAAGAGGGAAGGAGAGGACGAGGAACTTACGTAAATATTCCCAATATAAGTTGATTTGCGTGGTAGCAGGCTCGATCACGCAGATTCCCGGCAGAAAAAATTGTTCAACTTGACAATCATCATCAGATCGCCGAATAACGTATTAGTCAGCTGTATTTATATGTCAACACAACGAAATTCATTATACGAGCTGGAAACTTTTGGAGAAGGCTTTAGAATGAAGGTTAAATAAGGACGATCACCTAATCATAACCTTATAGTGAACCTGCTCAACGGAATCTTCACCACCAGCAATTTATATTATTTTCTTTCGGCAGTGCAGGGTTGAGAGAAATTCGGTGTATTGAAGAAGGCCTCAAGATGACCTCGGTATCAGATTTCGCTTTCGGCCTGCTTCACAGGGGATCGCCCCAATCGCGAGACTGTTAATGCTGCTCATCTGGTTTGTGGCGACGAGTTCATTGCCCTGGGATAAGTCTGTAGTCACGCTTCGACTGGAATAATCTTATTAAAGGTTGTCTTGTTATACCACCGCACTAACTATCTCTTAGGTGGATGCGCATTCACCAACATCGAAAACGCATTGGATTTATCCTAGACGAATAGATGTTTGTGTATCGACTCCGATCTCTGCATGTAATCAAATTTTTGCTCTAACTAACTTTTAAAAACATAACTAAAACTGAGAAAAAATATCTATATTTAATTCAAAGGCTTACTTGCAGTTAATGCTCAGGGTTAGATCGCTATCTTGACACAGACGATGCTTCACCATTTAAAACAAATCTGTACATCTTTCCTTATGTAGCAAAGGGACGCGACGTCTTGAAGACTTCAACAAACGAAAATATTGCTACACAGACACTTTTAACACGACTGCAGCTTTAATAAACTAGTAGTGATCATTATCTGTTTACGCTTTTGGCAGGCGTATGTACAGGTTAAAAATAAAATTATATAGTAATAGTTTAAAATAAATATAATAAGATATGAAATCAAATCCCGGTAAACATAGGGAGGCTACGAGAGATGCTTTCGTTCGCCACGGCTACGTGTGTCGACAAATTAGCCTTGTCATTCAAGAGTTGATAAAAAGAATAAGCGAAATAACGCAAAGAGTCCCTAATTTTTTCATGGGATAGCATAAGAAGATGGACCTGAACTTCTTTACTCTACAGTGACACCAGCCTACGTATCTCCGACGAGAGAAGATCACCATAACGAAATAGAAAATGTAACGGCTAGTAATTCCTTCTGCTTCGTCTGCAACCCTACTGTGACTACACTACTCCATAACCAGATCTAGAGGAACCTGTCACAAGTGCCCTTATGGTTTCATGCTATCTAGTAGCATAATAACGCAATTATGTTTGAATGAGCAGTGTTTAAATGAAATGTCATTAGGCTGACGCAACTTACATGTTTTAATTTCTCGTCTGGTTAGGTATTCCATCAGAAGGCTTACAAAAGGAAGTGTGTCCATTCCCAGATACGAACCTAGACCACCGCGTGTTCCTCAAGATGGACGCAACCTGTATTCGGGTAGCGTCGGCGCGGAGCTATCAAGTGTCAACAAATATCTTCAGGTTCAACAGGCAACCCTCTAATCTTTAAATCTAATCAAATGTTTTTTCCGTCTATATCGAACCGCTACATGTACACCGCTGATCGTGTATATGACATACTCAATCGTTTCAAATAATGCCTTAATCGTTGCAACCTGGACTTGGGCAAGTTGTGCCGTTTGTATCAATCAATGAATTATCAATGTTTTGACTGACCTTTATAACTGCGAGGTTGATCAAGCTGAGAAGAATGTTATAATCTCTTGAAGGTACTGATATGCCTTCGTTGCGTTAAGGCCACTTCATTTTATCGTCAGTCGTGAGAATGTCAGCTGCTTTACGATTTTATTCGATGACTATCTTGCGCCAATCGTGGCACCTTCTTGTAATTGGAAACTTGCGTAATATATTTCGTGTACATGTCTAAATCTGAGCTTCCGACGTGCGCAAAAGACTGATGCATTGCACCAGCCTCAATGCCGCATCATCCACCACTAGACCTATAAGAGGTATTAAGTGGACAGTAAATATTAATTGCTATGGAAAGACATTTGTTTGCAGAAGGTGCCGAATGACAGACAGAGGTGCAATTTGCTAATCGAAAGATTCAAGGTGCTTCCAAAAGTAGCTAGTTGTCTTTAGAGGCTTGCATGCGTACAAAATATAAGTCATATGGCGCTTGCTAATAAGTAGATTCATTTCCTTTGAAGGATCGTCACTATTTACGTGACGCCGAATCACGTATGCCACTAGAACGGTCCTAGTCACATAAATGTTCCAAATTTTACGTCCGTTAGGTGTTGCTTCAAGCGGCTGGTTCTTAGCACGAAACGGAGTGTGTCTATGTTCGGATTAGCAGTTAAAGCGTTAGCTATAACAATGGCTTCAGTAATGCGAACATTCAATCGGCATCATTTGACCCAATGTCGAGCGCAGCATGAAAAATAAACTTAGAAGCCATTTTCTATATTATTATTCAGATTATTGTTATAAATAAATCTGTTACCGAAGTATACCTATCTGTAACGAGCCTGTACAGGGTTTCATGTCCCTCGATCTTCCGATACCCTTAGGCGCGAAAAACCCTGCCAATTGATCATGCTTAATCATTTCTAACCCATTTGCATTGAATTCCCAAAGCGTCCTTTTCTAAATAAGACTATAATCTTCGCTTCTCCTGCGCTGCATGAGCGTATCTGACGTGATAATTTGTCATAACAATAATAATGATACCCGGTTATTTGCCGGCGGCATACACTTCTAGGTCGTGCTTCCATAAAAAGTCCGACGGTCCACCGCAAACTAACAAAGTATACTCTGCCACCCTTCGGATCGTTGGAGAGGATCGCGATCCATGAATACTTTCAGGGGCTGCGTTGTAAACAAGCGGTCCTAAGCTTCAGCAGGACGGAATTGCCTTCGTTATACACCCTTTATCTTTGCTTGGATTTCAAATGATCCACCAAGTAGTCGATGTCATTTATGCTCATAGTTTCTCGGCCGTACATACTGAGGTCACGCGATTGTTGATCCCAGCTTTGCAACATTTTGCAGTTTGTCTGTAAACTACACGAGCGCGTCGTCGTTCATTGCAACATGAATGTCCATAAGAATAGTAAGGATAATTATGACAATAACGCCGATACTGAGGGCGGCAAACACTTTCGATCGTTTGCACTTGCTAACAACATCCGCCGCAACAACAACTGCGACAATTGCAAGAACAAAGGGAAGTGCCACGACATAATAAATGAGCCGGTACTCCCTTGAAGACGCGAGTTTGGTCGACCCTAATGTTTTTGCTTTTGCCTCGGACTCAGCCCCTTCTGCCTTCATAATGCGACACGCGAACTGGCGATTAGTTGATAAATACCTCGGTGAATGCGGGCTTGTATGTGCCTACCTGTACAAATCTGTAGCCGCGTTGCTAAAGCTTCCGTCTGTCTGTCTGTCTATCTATGAGCTAGCCCTGAGATTATCCTCGGATCACGGTTTCCTCATGAACTTGCAACCGGAATAATTTACGGGTGGCGTCGGTGGCATATCTTTACGTGATCTCTGTATTGATATCAGCCATCAGCAGTTAGATAAGAAAATTCAAAATCATTTGAATGACAAATTTTACAGGCCGAAGTCTGTTTAAACGACATGAACGAGAGAAAGTGCCAGTTACTCTTAGGCGGTTTCGTTCCGTCAGTACGACAATGAAAATTATAATGCAGCTTTATCGTGGTGGGTTGAATATACTCAAGTAATTATACGAGTTAGAGTTAGGGCTTCTAGAAACTGTCATGTCAGTATAGGACGTAGAATAGCTGCGTTTGTAAAATTTGGCAGAAGAGAAGGAAAATCGGATTTCTGTGGGTGTTTTGAAAGAAAAGCGAATGCACAATATTTTTCTTCCTGTCCAACAATTAATCGATCTTACGAAACGGTCCGAAATCAACTCTTACAAGCAACGCAGACAAACTTACCTAAATAATCGATCCTCATCAAAGCCTCTAATCCTAGAACATACGCAGACAAGTACTATTAGATACCGGTAATAGATATGGAAATAGAGACTCGGAAGCTAATCAAACCGAACAATATGATACAAACAGAGCTGAATTTTCATACAGCCAGAGCTACTTTTTTCTAGTGAAATGTCGCTTTACGGCTGATGTATGCAAATCGCTATACGGCACTCAATAGAGTGTAAAGAGAAATAAACGAATGAATGTTTAATTCAGAATCAATAAAACCCCCGACTGTTTTATTTCATCGACCCTGATAGTAATAGAGTTGCCTTAAAAAAAGACCTAAAAGATGCTAATGGCGTAATTACTGCTGTGGCTTAGCCAGTTAAGAGACGGCACGTTGATGCTAGGTCCGAGCCCTTGGCAGTTCGGATCCTTGAACATGGAAGTATACGCAGCATGTATGTCAAAAGAGCAAGTTAAAACGTTGGCATATTTGAGTTGCCCACATCGTCTATAGCGCCATTTTGTTTACACGTTCAGAACGCTCTAATTGATAAATTAAGAAATACTTCGAATAATAATAGTTCGTCATTCTTAGTGAAATCAATCTTTGATTTTAGTTTTTCGAAATGGACTCCATTGAAAATGAAAGCGAATTACTGGCATGAACTCCTAGCGAAGGGCTATATTTTAAATATTTGATACACAAGCTAAGACAAAAAAAAAAGCAATGCTAACTGGTGAAATTTTTCGAGAAAGAAAGGGATAGTATTCCAGGTTTTTGGTAATTCTTGCTGGACGTGAGGAAAATAAGTTAGGATAAGTTTAGAGATAGTTGGAATTTATGTACCCAAAGTGTATCAACAAGAACTTGAAGTGAGCTTTAAAGTGGAGCCAAAAGGGGTAGAGGGAAATAGCTCGTAGGATATTATTTTGCATATAATATAGAAAAAGATTCGTGACAGCTGGTAGAGTTTCAGCCTGGAAGGTCTTGCGCCTTTTATTTTGATGATTTTTCCAATGCTTTTTCAACGAAGTGTTTTGTTGGTTTTTAGGGCGGGTTTTAACTTATTTAGTTTATTCATTTAGTCGCAAAGAATATTTGAATGCTATATATTGGAAAGTGGTTTGTCGGTTAAACTTTACAAAAAAGACTTTATGGACTGATAGGGGATTATCTATAATGGGAGGACGGAGTAACTGGTTTAAAATATTTGGACAACTGGAACAAAGTAATGATAACTACAACAGAAGTTTTATGTGATTAATCACTGAAATAGGGTTATTTGTGCCAAAATGACATAGTCGCTGAGGCAATGTAATCTCACGTACATCAAGACAATATAATGGCTGGACCAATTACTGGAAAATAAAATTACAGTCATGGACTAAGTGCAACAGAATGTTTGTTCGAGAGTAACGCCAATCAAATTCGTTGATACTGTGACAAATGAAATTTGTACGCAGGCATAATGAAAATGCTTGTACATCTAACACGAAGTATCATAGTACAAGCTGCATTTTCTCGTAACAAAAAAATACAGGTAGATAATATGCATAATATTAAAATACTAAAAAATGTCACTAGCTCATTTGACGGGTCACTTAAGCAACGATTGGCCTGTGGAATAAAGGCGAAGCTAAGGCATCCCATATTAAATTTATTAAAATGTATTAATTATATATTAAAAATATTTTTAATTTATTGCAATAGTAAAAGGACATATGAATATTATTAAAGGATTTGTACAGGTCCTGCCTGTGTCGGGACTTTTACATCATATAATAATAACAATAGAGTATCCTAAGCATTTGTTTTCAGGAAATTAAACATTTATAATATCTGAAAACAAAGTAGTTGTCGAAGCCAATAAAGTCAAGCAACAACTATACATATTGCATTCGTTGTGCATGAATATCTGTACAAGTTGGCATAAAAATTCCCTTACCATTTTTAACAAAACATCGCTACAGTTATTACTTTTAAATTCTAGTTTTTTTATTTTTTCAGCACGTCCCCCGCAGTGGTATCGTTAATGTTCCCGGCGGACTTGATTCTATCGCTACGACATTGTGGCAGCTCTTATCGACTCTTCAAGCGGCTTCCATTCTAAATTGCCTTCCTTAATAAAAAGTTCATGTGGAAGACTGTCAAGATAGGCCACGTTACGGCGAACATAGTGAACAAGTGTCCGTATCTGTTTGAAATCCTGCAGGTCCGGATCACATGTAAGCAGGACACGCCATAACGATCCCGCTAATGCCTGATCGTCCCTGTTCAGACCCTGAAATTAATGAGAAACAGATGCAAATCAGAATAACAAAAACGTATACGATAGTTAAATGCAAGCAAAGTTTAGTAAGCCTATTGTTAAACTTATTGTCAAATATGTCTTTTATATTCAATAACAGAGTCCCTTGTAGTCGTAACGAACGCGCAGCTTCTAAGACTACCTCATTCCAGTTGCCTCCCAAGTGGATGTCATAGTTTCTATTTTGTTAAAAATACTATATCTATTTCCATAGTAAATCCCAATAGGGAACACATATGTACACAGAGTGAGGCAAGAGTTACTTGACTCATATACATGTATTACTACTTTTACTAAACAAGCAGAATGTGTCATAACAATATTATTAAACGATTATACGCCATAAGACCAACTGACCAATAAGCACCATATCATTGCAGTTTCAATGTCATATGGTTCGAAAAAAACGTATCAGGTTTGGGGATTGTCTTACCTCATCGTAGATGCAGAGTGCAGCATAGAAGTGTTCACTAAGGTCGTTTACACACTGGTTCTTGATGGATGCCGAAATTCTCTGCAAAAAAAGGTTATCGTGGGCCGAACAAAAAAGGAGTATTTCTGAAAATCTTGAACTGGTCATGAGCACTGTCACCGATAACAAGTATTATACAGGAAAATCGGCAACGATCATGGACGAGCTAAATCGTACCTCTATTTGCAATTGCCATGATACGAACTAACAATCCGCCTTTTGTTTTAAAGTAAAATAAAGCTGCGTATTTCGGTACACAAAAAAGTTAAGACAGTTTTTTAATAATAAAATTGTATAAGGTCAAAAGGAACTTAAATAGTGCTCATTCAAAAAAGTTCAGAAACTTCCGACACCAACAAATAGAGGGTGTCAAATGCTGAATGATCACTGTGCAAAATCAGCAAACGTACCGCCAGTTTCTTTAATCGGACATCCGAATCTCGCCAAAGATTTTTCACAATTTCATTTCGGAGGTAACTACCGCGATAGCTATTTGTGTCCGCCATAGCTCTTATTAACGTCATCCTGAAAAAAATTAAGACAAAAATGTGTCAATTGAACTCCGCCAAAGTTCGCTAATCCGTTTTTACTTTTTATGTTGCTGGTTAAATAAGCCTTCGCCCTTGGAACAACCCTCGAATGCCAAATGGAATCCCCTGTGCATTCTAGCTCCCGAGTCTCTTGGAGTCTACGACTGAAATCATAGGGTGCCGATGCTACAGGGCCAAGTGTGCCTCCCTGCGTATGTGTATGCTATTAATTCAAACGATTAGCCGACACGATACTTTTACATGGTTAGATGTTCCATTTTTTGAAAGAAGCCTACCCGTCCTTTTTTGTATCAGGATGCATTTAGCTTGATTGATTCTAAGACTAGATGAACATTGATTCATTTTGAGATATTATAGATGATATACATAACAGAATTTGGTGAAGGACAACTGTAAATATAGTTTTTTCTTTTTCATATTTAATCATCTGAAGCGGCAGGCACTGCGAAATCTAAAAAACAGCCCAAACGATAAAAGTTAAATATTTCGTTTTTGTTGTAAAAAGTAGTACCGTTCTAATAAGATCAGCTTTTATTTGTATTGCATAGAGATAAACTGACGCGAAGCCACTCATATTTCCATACTCACTGAAGTATTTATATCGGTAGCAGTAAATAAACATTTAAACATAAACATCATTAGCACCCTTCCCTGAAAAAACCATTTCATCAGTGATGCTCTTGTCTTATTTGTATACTTTGTATTCCTTTTCATACCATACATGCAGCTCCGTGACGTAAAACCACGACAGAAATGTGTCCTGTAGCTTGAAATCTGGAAGAAAATCAGAAGTGTAAGTCAAGAACGAGTTATAGGACTTATGCGGGTACTTGGTGCTGATGTGGCTGCCCCCTTGTAGCTGGGAACAAAAGCGAACTTAATATACTGTTATACTCTTTTTGTGTACATTATATCAGTAGCAATTAGTAGTAAAAGAATAGCTAAAAGTGAGTTAATCTAGAGATTAAGTTCAAGCAAAGTGAAATACGGTATGAAAGCACGTACCGAGAAGAAGTCAACTTATTAACATACAGATGCCACAAGCCATTTCCACTTAATAAACGAATCAAGTTAGTTAATTCAACAAAAAAACAAACGCGGGGGAGCATTGCGGGTCGCATCTACTAATCTGAAAATTTACCGTTAAAAGAAAAGCCTTGAGAAACTATAATTAGGTTTCAAAGATAGCCGTTGAATAAATTACATTAGAGACAGTGCGCGACTAGAAAGGCTTAAGATTTCCTAAAATATTATGTATTTTATTTCTATAAGTGACCTATCATCCCAAGCACTGGATCGATAAACTTTTTTTATGCTTGTTAAGCTTTGCACCCAACATTTTGCGGCGCTTGATTAACCTGCGGAGCTCCCTTCAAATGAAACGTATATCAGTAAAGCAGAAATCAAATTTATTTTTAAGTTAATTTAAGGTAATTTTAATTTAACACAGCTGTAAACAAGCAGCAATTGGACACTCACGTTTGAACCATAACTCTATGTTGACTTTATCTACGGTCGCCTCATAGATGAATATGCTTCCTTCCGTTAGTAGCTGCAATAAAAAATGCCATCCCTAGCAAGTTTCGTTTGTACAGAATAAGTAGACATTATAAAAAGAACAAATCTTACAAAAATTTGTTAAATTTTTAACAAAAATAATTGGATCGTATGATGTAACGAGCGATTTCGACGATCAATGGAACAAAATCAATGTTAACAAAGCAAACAGCGTTTTGCTTTCTAATTTACTAAGGAGTGGGTTTATCACTTCCCTAAGAAAACTAGCTTTCTATACCCCTTACTGCAAGGACCTGGTTTATATAAAATGTAACAAGTTAAGTTCGACTTACGTTGATTTCACAATAAAAACCATCTTGATGAACTCACCGGCTGTTCTTTAAATGCAAATCTGAGTTTATGCTTTATTCTGTCCTTCAGTGGAAGTTTAGCGCCTGACAAGGACGACATCTGCCGACAAGCGACTGATAGAGCGCCTCGAGCAAAAAACATCACTGCAACGTGAAGCAGGTTTAGCGACAGTCCCAAAGCAACAATCACCTGTTGAAAAAAATAATCAAAATATTGGTCTCACATGTGCAGAAACTATTGCAATGAAATTGCAGTGACGAACTTTATATTTATATATATAAAAGCCTAATCAAATCATTCCAGTCTTCGAGGCTAGTTACACGGGATTAAAGCAAGACATTTTCAAGCAGTTTTGTATTTCAGTAATCGCAAACGTGATACCTTGGTGTAATTGGACTTCACCCGCTCCAGCATTGATTTTACGTGCTAATATCCCGTACTATGTACAACCAACGGGTTCTATCTCGACATCTAACACAGCTGTTAATTTGTCATCGCTAAACAACTAAGTGATGGAGCACAACTGGTTTAAGTGATTTCTGTTGATTTTATAAAGTGTCGAAATAGAAGGGAAAACGGATACAACCGAGGAGGTGAAAACACTGATTAGCAGATTACTGTATCGACGCAGTACAGCTACGCATTGTGATACTAATGAAATGTTTCATGATTCCCATCATGCAGTCGCCAACGCGGTTAGGACGATGAGGAAGAATATCCCGCGGTCATCGCATAAAATCGGTAACAAGTATCGAAAAAGGTGTGTAGCAAGAAAACTGTGTGATTACTCACGAACTTCAAAAAAAAGTTAATTTCCTATATTTCTGTAGCAGCTAAAAGAGCATGGACGCTTCGCTATTAACTCGAAGATGCTGGCTTTGAGGATCATCAATCTGTCAGAGAATTGTACTTCTACAGAACATGCTGGTCCTCATTGGGTAAACCATGTAGAAAATTGGGTCGTCGAGAATCGGAAAAAGTCTGTTTCGTAGATGCACCTTATCTTGAAACGCCCATCATGCCTTCAGAGATGTTTGCAAACGATCCGATTTCTGCCGAAAGTTAAACATTTATCAAAAGGTTATGATGTGGTCTATGATTGCTGACGATTCGCACAGAGAATACTAAAGCAGCAGAATTATGCTGAGATTATCGAAAGAAAGATGTTGCCTCAGGCGGTCGCTACGTCTTTTCGCACGATACGGCACCTTGTTAGAGGGCTTGCTGTATATCTAGGCAATTTATTGCCTATGTTTTGTGGCTCCCGTGGCCTGCTTATTCGGCATAGCTCAATCCCACAGAGAAATTCTGGAGAATCGTAATATCGCAGATTCGGGAAAAAAGGGAAATAACAAATGCTCCAAATTTCCGTGAAAAGTCACTAATCTGTAACAAGAGGGTCCACTCATAGCTGCGACAGCGAAACACTGCATCGGAAGTTTGTCTTGAAGAGTGGCGGCGCTTATCGATGCAAGAAGCAAGCGCTCCGTGGAGGGATTCATCAGCAGCTTGCATGGTTTCCTTATCGACATGTTGTGGGGCGCGCGTGTACAGTAGGATAAAGCGGCTTTCCTAAGCCAAAAAAAAAAAACTTGAGAATGTCTCGCTTTGACTCTGCACAATCGGCCATTGAAACATGAAAATATTTGTTTGATCACCGACTGTAACTAACTAGGTAAAGGCATTACTCAAGGCATATTATACACAACAAACCATGCAGCTCCATCGCTTCGTACAAGATGTTTTGTGCTAGATCTATAAATTTATAGGAAACCTTCCAATCAGGAGATACGAACGTGTCGAACATGTCTAAATACATAGGTACGACGTTGTATATTCCAACATTATCAACAAGTCAACATAGTTGACTTAAGTTCTCTGTTGCAAAAGGCAGTCATTACATCTCAGAGGGAACACACACCGCTGGCGCTGTTAACAGATCGTCAATGGACGCTGAAATGGATAGTCACTCGCTCTTGGATCCCCAGAGGCATACCGCTTCATTTTCCAATGGCTGTTGAAATAATTAAAACTGGTGTTGTCGACACGACTTGGAACCAGGCGTACAACGCTTCTGTGTTGGGAAAACAATTTTTTTGCTAAGCCAAGATCATAATCCTGGGTTATCTAGTGTGCTCTAATGACTAGCTGATTATGTGAAAGGTAATAGAAATGCCACTCAATCAAAATCTACCTGTTATCGCTATTCGCCATGTCCTGCATATCCCGCCACATCACATGTGTATGTTACACGATCCGTATGATGGCGGCAAGATAGAAATATATACCCACCCAAGTTTTTCATATTGTCCGCATTTTGCTATATTTTGAAATCGTACTATCGTTGTATTTATCTGAAATCTTTAAATACCTTCTAATTTTAAAAAAAATTTGAAAAAGTTCTTCGAGAAGCGCACTGAATAAAGGTACCATCTCTAGATAAAATATTTACTTAGTAACGAGACATATATTGCACACCCGATAGAGCTCGTGTTAATCAATTGTAGTCTGGTTTGAAGTTTCTATAGTAGGAAACACAGTTTAAGTCAAATAGGGTAGTAACAGCATGACAAGTAGGATTAAATAATGAAATAAAAAATAAACTATAGTCGATTGCTTATTGCATAAGCACGTATCCTTCCGAAGGTTTTTTATAACATGCATGAGGCATAATACATCATGATAAATTCGTGAGTATGCAGGACTCATCCCAGATCAAAACAAAAACGAAACGCTTCTCTAGCTATACAGTCAAAGGGAGAAAGCGCCTGTCCTTTTTTAACTTGCTCCAGTGCAATCTAGTCCATTTGTTTAAATTGCACAAACCGTATCTAAACTTCACGTTGTTTTACGGATGTACTGCTGACTGTACGTTGGTCTCATACGAGCAACCTTCGTAATGGCTAAAGTTACTTGCCACCTTCCAAGAAAAACGTAAAGTTACATGTTGCAGACAAGCGAATTTTGACCCGTGCACTAAAGGGCACAAGTAGTACGACACGAACACATTCTACAACCATAACAACAACACGTTTTTCGCTTGCTAGCGCACTCTACCGTTCTCCTTGGTTTTAGCCTGCGCTAATTTCATGCGCGACGATAATAACACCACCGACACTATGTACCCGTAGTAACTCAAACTTGTCCGGGACTGGCGTTTACTTCGAGTCGGCCTCGCTTAACCTGATTCAAACTGTTTATTAATTCATAAAACCCAACATTATGCTAACGTAGTGCACCCTTCATAGCCAATGAAACAACGTCGTTTGTATTTCCCGGCATCATGTCGTCTGCTAGCACTAGCAGCTACTGTTTTGTTTAGTGATGACAAACAGGCGAGTGGCTTTCTCTATCGACGAAATCAACGTTTCCGTAATAACTGCTTATAATTGCAGGCAGAATTTCGTATCCGAATATATCTATAGCCAAAAAATTAATATATAGGCCGCAAATTAAAAACAGCAATCTGCCCAAACCCCTGTATGTTTTTGATGCCGTCAATATGATTTAGAAACGCAGCTTACAGCATTACAATAACAGGTAAGGACTATGATCATCGCCGAAATAACGATAAAGATATCAAGTAAATGAATTCGCGCAGCTACTATTATCATTACCTAGTAGGAACAAGAAAAGGGAGAGGTATCACGAAGGAGAGGACTACTCCATTAACCAAGTGAAGTGTCTATGTCTGGATTCGAACCTAGACCACCGCGTATCCCAGCAGGCAAATTATCGCATTAAACCGAGGTAAACTATCAAGGGAAGCGTATTTCTAACCACGGATTGCACGTCTGTACTTTGGTCCCTCTATCTGCACTAATTCTTGCTTCTCGTAAACTTGCAAATTTCCCGTTGCCGCGGCAGCCTCTCTGCCGTCACCCTTCTCTACGAATATCACCAGCAATAGTTCAAACGATAGAGCAGAGCGTAAGACGGTCGATGCAGTATCTACAACAATAACAACATTAGTTAAAGGCTGACTACTCGCTGGCGCCTGCAACTGCAGCTGGCTACAACCACAACTACTCCGTGAGCTGATATGGTACAGCGGTTATTTGGGGAGAAGTTGGACAGGGTGGGAGTGGAATTAAGCAAAAAAGCAATCGAACCAGTATAGAAATAGGAATCTTTTCGTGCTGCATCCGCGAACATCTCCGATAAACGGGGAGTCTGGAGCTACTTTTCGCTTTACGTACTCATCTTTGGCCTTTTATACATTATTGTGTTGATCTCGTTTGTTGATCACCATAATCATCACGGGCTGCTGCTGCTGTTGTTTATGTGAGTCGAGCTGGTTTGGCCTTGTTGATGTCGTTGCCTGCTGGGCACCAACGAGTAGTTTTCCCATTTGGTTAACGCGGATGCTATAGTAGGGTCGCTGGTTGGGTAGGCGACCAAAACGCAGCCCCCAAATAGTTTATATGCAACTCACAATGGTGGAGAAGAACGTCGAACAAAGGATACAGATAAAATAAGCGAAAGTTGTTATCATTTGTTGCTGCGCTGGATGTCTGTCCATCGATAACTTTCGGAAGCTATCACTCCGTCCTGTTCGAGCTGCTGTTTTACTCTATTGACTTTTCACGGTGCTCGTAGACCCCTGAATCTCTTATGATCCTCGATATAAAAACGTGTTGACCTGTTAATGGAGTGGAGTTCAGCTGCTGTTTCTGATAAAGACATTGGAGTGCCCATTGCTATTACTACCGGTTTACAGTAATGGCTGCCGTGCTGTGATAAGTAATATTGGGGTTGTTCCGTTGAGGCCGTTTGAGCTGTTGCTTCTTCCGCTAATGTCGACGGCGCTTACCAGTAGTCGTCGCTGTCGACGCCATCGGCGCTGTTCTTGCTGATACTGCGTTGCGTTACGCTGCGCTGCGGGCAGAAGAAGCCGATCGCGCTGGTCAACGCGCCGTTCTCAGTGTTGCGGTCGTTGTTACTGGTGCTATAGTGTGAGCGTCTCGATCACCACAGATGTTATGTCGCTGGCGTTCGTAACAGTGCGTACTAGCTCACTGACTTACTGAGTGAGCGGCTGGGTGGCTGACTGGTTAATCCCCATTTTGTTCGTAGTCGCCAAAACATCGTTGCCACTGCTGCTGGCGGCCAGAGCTGTCGCCTTCCTGCTTCTAGCGACAGCTGTCGCCTTCGCCAGTACCAGCAGTCCTAGTGCCACTACCGATTGACCTCTTATTTTTACCAGAGGTGGCCCTTGTTCTGGGGCCCTTGAATTTGTCGTCGTCATAGTGGCCAACGTTGAGTTTACAGCTGCCGCTGATCTGCGCTATTAGTCGCCTGACGTTAGCAGTTGTTGATTACGATGAGAAAGCGCTGGTCATATCGTCGCCGTTGGTGGTTTTTGTAGAGTGCGTTGAATGGAAGTGCGTTTTTGTCGTCGTCGACTGTGGTTAGACGCGGCTATTGTTATTTACAGTGTGCAAGGCCAAGTGGAGGTCACCAAAGAATCGATCAGGGGTCGCTTGCTTTGCGAGATTAGCAAGGAAACATTCGATAGGAAAGAAGATAATTCGCTTGTAGTTGTTGTTAAAATTCTATGAACAAGTAAAATTTTCCCCTGGTAGTGTTGTAGGAATTTTGAAGAGATCAGTTTTACT
This sequence comes from Varroa destructor, assembly GCF_002443255.2. Taxonomy (NCBI): domain Eukaryota; kingdom Metazoa; phylum Arthropoda; class Arachnida; order Mesostigmata; family Varroidae; genus Varroa; species Varroa destructor. The sequence goes on along the minus strand of NW_019211454.1, from coordinate 9,317,909 downwards.
TCGTCGTAAGCAGTCGAGACAGCCGACAAGCACATACGCAGCAAAGATATTGAGAAGGAACTGAGTAAAGGATAAAGGAAACATGGAATAAATTGACAACGATAAACCAGAAAATAGAGGGAAAGCTGCGTGTTCCAAAAAATCAGGATATTGTGTAAATGAACAATTCTTGTCAGATCATACCTACTTGTAAAGTGTGTGAAGCTGCTATCAGAGGTGGACGAGTGTGCGAAGACGGCATGCAAACCAAGCCAAAGCTCCGAGACCTCATTACTAAAACTAACAACAATACCAACGACAGCTAAGACATCATCACCGACATATAAGCCGATTTACTACCTGTTAAAAGGCGACGGAACAACGACTCATAGACCCACGGTATAATATGGTCGCGGTTGACAACAGCAGCCATTACCACAGTAGCGGGCCACAGAAGACTGGTGGGGCCGTAGTTGTGGACGGCCGTTCATTCAGTAGTATAGATACTGTTCACGTCCAGGTAGGACAGAACAAGCTCACCAGTAGCTGCTCATTCTAGGAAGAACCCCACAACCCGCTGGGGGGGGGGGGGGGGATAAACGTTTGTGAAAACGGCAGCCGTATAGGTGATACCTAGCGGTGGCGGTGTGCCCTAGGTGCACCCCACAGTAACATGCTCGGGAGTTACGTCGTAGGCGTTCGCGCCTCACCAGGGCCCCGCCGCGATCAGGCAAAACGCCTGTCAGCTTACTACCCACGAAAGCAACAACGAGAGCAATTCAAGCCGGCTCTTCTTGTTCCCCAACCATCAGTATTACTGTTGCGATCCTCGCAGCCATCGAGCAAAGCAAAATTGACTCAGCAGAAGCAGAATCTTGCTGGAACAGCCGTCGTAAAGTTTCTTCCGCCTTTCGTTCGTGTCACAACAGCAGCCGCCGTCTGAAGAGAGTTCAGCAATAACGAGACTGTGTTTATTATCATCGATATTGATTTGTATTGTATGAATTTTCTCCGCGGGCTGCCTCTTTCCGTTAGTGTTCGCAAACGACGCGCTCGTCACCGACGTCGCATGGCGACAGACCGTCCTCTTGCCATTATTCGCTGCCTGTGCATCTAATCAACGGGATACTGCAGTCCGAATATTGACGACGACAACAACAACAGCAAAGAGAGGCTGTCGTCCATATAGGCCCTTAACAAGAATATAACGGATCTTCAGCACCTGTTCTTGCTGTTTATTTGGATCAGCTGTGCTGTGCGTATATTGTGTGTGAAAGCTGCAGCCACTATAGCTGGTGCAGCCTTGCTGATACGTCCCCGTAACAGCAGCTGAACGTCGTATGGACACGCGCATACTCAGTGGACGTCGAGAAGGCTACAATTGGAAATACACAAAAACAAGCTAGAAACACATCGACCAGCAACCTTTTTTCAGTCGTATCAATTTCTCCTAAGGATTTTTCTGGTTTTATGTTACATTAGTTTGATCTACGCGTCGCCATCTCAGTAGGGCCTCACGCTGGTAACAGCCGAATGCCAACGTTGCATTCGCGTTCGACTTACGACGTAATTTCGTCCATTCGCTGCGTCCAGGTACGTAGAATTGGTAGGCAAGCAGTTGATTGCATCTGTGGTGAACATACGAGCGAGTAAGTGGACAGGTTCATGCAGGCCATCACATCGAGTCTGTGCTATAGCGACAGAGTACATTTGTGATGTTCGGCAGAATCATCCGTAATACATGGAATACAGAGTAATCAGCTGGCCAGCCGCCAGCAAGCTAACTGCTATGAAGGGGGAGGGGGTCAAGCGACACGAAAGAATGAAATCGTACCTAAGAATGGTTACTTATTGTATAACTAACCATTCGTCCAGTAGTGCTACCGCTCAAAGGCGTACTGGATGAAAGCTAAGGTGAAACGAGACAGGACGATACCTTTGAGTAGGTTACTAGATTTCGAAAATTTGTTTCAAAGAAAATCTCGCATGCAAACGAAACTGTGTTTGACTTGTGGCATAACGGTGTTGCTTGGCTTATTTTGCAAATCTGTAGTTGGGTAAGGTTCGCTGCGATGGATGTCAGCAGCTCACCGAAAACGCCTTGTTATCTTTATTGTACGGAAAATTTTCAATGCTAAAATTAGCGACAGATGCTGATGTTGCTGTTGTTGATGGTTTTGTCATACTTGATTGGATTGTTGGTATGGCGGCCATTATATGTGAATGTTGAGAACATTTTTTTCTATTTATAGGTATATGATATCTCGTGTCTTGCTGTTCGTCTATATATTTACGTGTTATCTCCGAATATCTTATCTGCTTTAATGTTCCCACAGTGTTGACCGACAATGAAGCAGACGCATCGTACTAACAAACGAATCGATACAGGTCGTATGAACCGCTTTACAGGCGAATCGCTATGCGTAAGCGATATACGAGTAGTCAAAATAATACAATTTCTTGTGTATATATTGAGGCTTGAGTGAGCATTTTGAATTCTATCAGTGATTCTTCCGTTCGTAATGTTTTTTTTTAATATTAACGAGACCATTTCGTGGTATAAAGCGATTTTTTTCTCGTTTTCGTCAACCGTACGCGCGAACTGCTATCGAGCAAGCTGTCTAGCAATGAACGGAACTGGTTCAGTGGGGCTCAGTGATATTGCCTATGACTACTTCATCATCAGTTTGGTTTAAGGTTGCTAATTGACATGTAGTCGACCTAACTGGTCCGGATCAGTTCATGATCAAAACTATTTTGTCTATGTCGCATTGTAATGGCGTTGCAACTGGCGGGTGGAACGCGCCTACTTCTAGACGTAATGGGTCGAGAAAGAACACAATAGCAGCTGGTATTGAGCGCTGTTCCCTTGCTAATCGCTGGGTTTATTACTTCTCTATCTATAAGTACTTGTTGTGGGGGTGTTTGAGGTCCTATAGGCAAACTGATAAAATTGCTTCTATATGTAGATGACTGCGAGCTGTAACATGTTTTCCCTCCACACTGTGTGTTTGACTTTCCTTAAGCGATAACCTCATTATTCATCAAGTAGAAGCATAAACTCAAACCAGCATTTCTTGTTAGATAATGAGCTAGCTAGCTAGCTCAGTTGGACCATGCCTTGCGCGATTCCTTGTTCTTCCTTAGCTTTATCGAAGACTCCTGCTCCCATGCTTGAATCCGACCCACTCTGTTTGGGCTGCATACACATACGTGGAAAGCAGACAATGGGAGACACCGTACTTAGACGAGAAATAACCAGCTACAAGCTGCTGAAAACCCGTTTACATATAATAATAATGCTATTGCGTGCACGAAATCTAAAGGACGAGAGCTATAAGCCCGCGAAAAGGATACAACAGTGTTAAAAGGCATTTTAAATTTGTCAACGGGTGCCTTTACTAACCAGTTGCTCGAGCTAGAGCGCATATAGGATTTATAAAGATCAACATTAAGGGAACGTACCTACGTTATTGATATGGGGCTCCCGATAACGGTAAACGTACCTCCCCTGTTATTTCTTTCCCTGTTCATTTTTCGCTGCTCTTCGCGACAAGACGTCATTAGCGCTGCAAAACAGTCTCGTTGTTGCCAGAGCCACTATTATATTAATGCCGAAACAGACGAGAAACGATCTCTACGGTGGATACATGACATGCAAGCGTCGAAAATATTGCCAAACACCGTCATATACTTCGTGCTGTTAAGCTCGCCACCAATATTACCGACGGCAACTGTAGCAGCAGCTGGAGCAGGACTTCCGCTGTACACGGATCGTACTAACAGTTTGGGGGGCGACCAGCAGACAATTATAGTTGTTCATTCTTCGTCGCGTCTTTTTATCCGTTTGCTCGTATTCTATACAATTTCGTTATTTTAGTGCTACCGTTGTCTCTTCTATTGACATGGACAAAGGCCCCCCGCTGCGTAGGAAACCAGGTAAGTCTTCCCATATGCTCGCTTCCGAATACTGCTATAATGCCACTATTGCCGCAGCTAGTAACTACGTCATAGAGAGCGTTGCTACAACGGAGCATTGCTTACAGCCGATCAGTTAGCCAGTCGGTCAGCCAGCCTGCCTGCCTAGCATTACGTTTGCCGTCGCGTTCCCGCTCTCTTTCATCTCAAGGGCGAAACGTAGTAGCACTAGCCAGTTTAATAACAACGCTCTGCTGGTCGTCAACTTAAACACTTCTAAGCGAAACGTTTTATGCACGTAACAACTAACAACGCTGGTGATAATGATGATGATGACGACGATAGCGGCAATGGTCTCTGATTGTAGTGATGATAATGATGATTATCCTGCTGATGCTGCTGAGAGTAGAATGAGGTGCATTTGTGCGGGCGAACGAACATTTAAGCTAGTAAGGAGAAGCTGGCTGAGCTGCTTTAATGGAGAAAGCGAGCGAGGATGAAGCTATGGCTTGGCTGTCTGGCTGGCTAGGTTGTGGGCATCGTGTATTACGATGATATAGTGCAGATGTGGGTAGTGATTAATGGGTACCTTGCTGTTTGTACGATGTGTACGATCGACATGGATACATGTGTTTGTTCGGCGGGTTTGATTACCCGCCAATGTCTGACTTCATACGGATGTTTCTTTATGGACGATCATTAAGAAGCAGAGGGAGTATCGTAGAGGATTGGGGTAAGCGAATCAAGTAGAAACGTTAGAGAAGAAAACTTTTTTTTGTTGAATTAAAAATTGGTTATTGTGCGTTTTGGACATTTTTGAGCGATCGTGATTATGACCTGTCTTTTTAGTCTAGTATAATGTAGAGGATACAATGAATTAAATAAGATTAATTGATAACATTTAAAAAAGTCAATAGGGCTTCTTACTTGCGGTTAACAAACAGGCAATGCTTCGATTATGTTACTGTGATCCCTTGTTATACGCAGATAGATGTAGACTTCTCATGCGAATGCATATTTCTACAGGCGATTATTTGTGCAGTATTTAGTCTGTATCGGCTTGTCGCTTGACTGGCGGCTGCAAGATACCGGAGCATGAACAAGATTGATCGGCAACAGCGTTACTTTATAAATGGGTCTTAGATCATTTCGAATACGGCGTTGAAAATCGGCGGGAAATGTATTTATTTTTTCTATCTTAAAAATTCGACTTCTCTTCTGTCAACTGCCATTATAACCGCCAGCTTTACCCATGTATGTATGACTCTTAGTATGCGTTGCTCTGGTATAGGGGAAATGCGATGTAACCGAACAGAAACAAAGCTTTGGACGTTCTTCATGGTTGAATAGACCAGCATTCAATCAAAGCGAATAGAAATATATTGATATAAAAAGAATATATATATATATATATCGTAAACATTGTTAAGTATGAGCCAGCACTTCAATGCCACGATGTCACGCTCAGGCAAAAAATTCGAACCAATATTGGAACATTACGCTTCGAGAGAGTGTTGTTAAACCCTGGTCAGCAAAACAGCTGCCCTGGGCTAATCACTTTAAAGTTAAAAAGGACAAAACGACCGCTAACGGAGCGACTTCTGCAGTATTCTTATTAGCTAGGCATGTTCGATAAAGCATTCTGCGTCAATCGCATCAACTTCAATCCCAACGACGACATATATTGTACTATTCGCTTCCGAGCGCAATCACCAACCCACAAAAATGACAAGCTTTTTTTCGTACTTTGCTGACGCCACACACAACGATCCGAATCTTCTATAGTTGATAAACCATGTCTATCATCACTGACGCGTATAACGACAGCTATTCATTTGTGTCATGTTGAGGGATCTTCGGCGCAGTCAGAAGTCAACGGAACTTTTCCCGGCAGATTCCTACATACGATTATTTTTGACGTTGTCATCAGATCGGCGTGTGCTTTGCTACGCTGTCTTCGCTCTCAAGAGCTGCAAAGTCGTTACATTTTTTTTAATTGTTCAATTTTTTACCATATCAGCTTTTGGCTCGCTTTGTTCGTGATTTTTGGTGGGAATCGATACTCCACTGGCTGGCGCTGCTGTTGATGCTGCCGCTGCCCTTCGTGCTGGCTAGTGACTAGTTCTCAAAGACGAAAAAGCACCGAGATGCTATAAAAGAGCGCACATCATCTACATAATGTGTCGCAGGGCCGGCGGCGGCGGCCACGTAAACTGGTATAGTGCGCGCTTTTTTCGGCGGATAAGTGAGGGGATGAATAACGAGTGACAGTGGACCAGAGATTTGAGTTTTTGGCGGCAGAAGGCATTGATGAATCGTGGGCGTCGTTTGATGTGGCAATGAATCTCCTGAGGAAACAATGCTCAGTCATTCACGGTTCGGTAACGGTGCCGCGCACCGCAGGTAGAACAGTAGCGCGGGCGGAGTCCTTGTCGCGCGAATATGTTGTATTTGCTACTGCTGGCGGGCGAAAAGGTTAGCAGGTAAGTTCTCTATAAATGTTTATGAAGATACACAGCCCTAATAGTCTCCTTTTTTACCAGCAAATACACAGCGATAGCAGTATTGTTTCATGTGTAAATTTGCTGGTAAGATACAATTAATGAATTTGTTAAAAATATCAGATGATAAAGGACACGATCACGCCGTTATTAATATCGGTGTCCTCCAGTGGTACCGCAGACTTCCTACTGTAATCAATCGCTAGCTTCACTTCGATTGGCTAACTAAAGGCAAAACACAAAACTGTAATAACGTCTTCTTTTAGAACTTACAAGCTTTCCTCACGTTCCTGACCATAAATAACTAGACACGTTACTGATTACGTAACGGGCTACTCGATAAATAGGTGCGCGGTCCGGCTTCGTAATGTTCGCAGATTTGCATATGTGAAAAAGGTATGGGTGAAACCGCGACAGAAGGCCGGGGAATCGTTGTCGTTACGAAAAGACAGGATAATATAGTTACGTCTAAACCTGAAAGGGTCGAAGAAGTAAAGCCAAGTCGTATAAGTGACACTAAGTTTACCTGTTTTATTGAAAAGGGACTTAGACACTTTATTATACGAAACATGTCTGAGAGAAAAGCCGGTATAAGGAAGGAAGACGAGGGCGAAGAGAACTGTCCATTCATAAGAATAAGCCGTGCATTTCCTGATGCAAGACTGACCTCCTTACGAATCTCTATAGAAAGAAAAACAACTTAAAAATAGTTATGACGGGTACGTGGTAATGGCGAAATTTGTAGGATGGATTTGCTTCTACTATTATGGAGTAAGGGGAGAGCCGCTTTATAAGCATACATAATATAGTCTGGGATTTTTGTTGTTTTTGTAAATAATAGTATCCTGGCAATGCAGTGTCAATTTTAGTACCATGAAGACATATGGAATTAACTAAGGTGCTGATGAGTAGCAAATGAAAAGCTCTCTCTGTAGACCGTAGATCTCATTGACTTGTAGAAAGAACCTATAGATTCCAACTGGATTCGGCCTATAGGTAGTGCTGAACGCAGGGCTCGATAGTGTTGACAAAGGTACGTTGCATTCTGTTGGATTTTGATTATTACAAATAATAATTCAGTTTCTTGTGTGATAAAAAAGAAGCAAAACAGTGGTTGCGAAATGTAGACAGATTTTGATACACACATGATAAGGAGTTCAAAGCAGAGTTCTTTATTGCGCTTGCAAATCGACATGTATGAACTTAACAAATTAAATATTTCTCATGGCTTGTGTTTTTTCATTATATGGTACGAACGTCCGCAATGCCTGCGGCGGTTCTGTGCTCGAAAAGAATTCTCAATACTGCCTTTTTGAGGGTAGGTCTGTTAAAATTGATTTTTTTGCGAAAACTTTTCCCTAGCTGGCTTTCGGCCTTTCGGCCTCGAAGTCACGGATGTTGACCGGTGTACAAGGTGCCACTGCTAGTCTCACGGACCATTTATACTTCTTTCCTTCCTAATTTGTGTAACTTTAGTTCTAAGTAGGTCTGCAGGCCAGATTTTATTGTTATTTGCCTGAAACTAAGGGACTTTTCCCATCAAACCCTGGGTTTCATATGCTCGGACCTTGGTTTGGGATTCATTAAAACGTAACGAACGTGCTTGCAGGGACGGCTATTGGATCTCTAAATTTGTCAATCGAGTATCCGTCGATTTTTCTAAAGGTTTCTTCACTTTGCGGGTAGCGGTAGTCCCTTGAAGGGCCTTATCTCTTTATCCCACGTACCCGGCTATGTAAAACCATTCCACTTATTTTTTGCTCAGCTGCCAATCAGATGCCATCGTCTCAGGTCCTCTGGGGCGATCGTTTGTATAGGATCAAAAGAATTGCATTTCAATTGTACGTAGTTATAGCGTCTCACTACGGTACCACTTGGTAAGTCCTAGAGTTCAACCTGGTAGTAAAAGACGATCCGAACTTCGGAGATATTTATCGGGAACCTATTAGCATTACCCTAGATTCCCCTACGTTAAAGGACCGTTACCTGTGAAACAATTTTGAGTCTACTGTAGCTTCCCTTCTTTAGCTAGTCAGTTGTTCCCCTTCTCTTCTTTTCAGTGCTTCCTCCTTAATTAGCTAGCTAGTGATCCTTGTTGCGTTGTATGCAGCCCTGGTGAGTCGCGCAGAAACTAAAAACAGAAAGTTTTTAGTTTCAGCGCGATTCTTTTGCCATCAAACGCTGTTTCGAAAGGCTAGTTCCTATTTTAGCACAAAATAGCATGATCCTCAACCCTGCTCTTTGCAATCTTAACGTGCTGCAAAGTGAGGGTCGTTTCCGTATGATGAATGATTGCATTCGCTACGTATAGAGGTACTGTAATCTTATTGTGGCAATAGCTTGTAAGTAAAACTCTGTGCAGCTTAAAGGCCAGAAGGCCGGCAGCGGCGGAGATTTTTTTAGCGTAATAAAAAAACGAAAACTTCCTTAGCTCTCGATAAGATAGGACCTTGTAGGCGTACCGCTGCGAGAGCGTCTGGTTACCGTCGTCCGCGCGTTTGTTTTGTTGTATAACTGCTTTCGTCATACACTTCATCCTGGTTAGGCCAGAGCGTTGCTCAGAGCTAAAATCGAGAACTAAAACCCTTTTAGTACAACCAGTGGTAACAACGAATTAATGGATTCGCATCATTGACGATTGATGAATGACGATGGATGACTGACGATGTATTCTCAGGATTCTTGTGATTGCTATTTTTCTGCGGATGGCCCTTGTTGAAGCTTAGACAAACTCTATGCAAGATGCTTCCCATACTTCCTAGCGTGCACGTATTCGAAAGCAGAAACCAAGTATTTATGAATATTCTTGATAAATAGTTTCTACAAGTTTTCCCGTGTGCCGTTAGATTTGTTGAGCCCATTTAATCGTTAGGTGCATATAGCAGGCAACTTTTTTCTATGCGCTTTTGCCATCGATGCGGTTATCTTACCAATCTATAAACCGATGAATGCATAGGAACAAAACATAAAAATACCTAAAATTTGATACACAAATACGTCCGTATCTGGGTTCAAACATGCGCCCTCTGGATACGAATGTATCCATCACATTCCTATACCCTGGGCAAGTTCGCGGGTTGCTATGGGCTTTGGACCGCCATGTTTTCCTTTCGTCCATGTAGAAAGCTATCAGTCGCTATTGCCGTTTCGCGTCAACATTTCGCGACGAATGTTCGCTTCAAAGTAAAATTAGACTATCCAGCGTTATAGTTTATGTGGCAACTATGAGTTGCATAACAGCATCATTCGGTTCCACATTTTTTTTTAATTAACTGTTGTATAAGCATTCAATTGAATGAATGTAATGAAGAAAGCGAGTAGTTTCAAAGACAAACTCCATCATATTCTGAATACGTGAATTTGTTTTAGGTAAGTTAGCACCGTAGCTCAGCTATCCGTAAACTTACTAATATTTCTAGCACGACAGCAACAGTAATGTACAATGAAATCAACATAATAACGACAACAAAGAAACCACATCAGATTAGCTATTAAGAATATGTGAAGCTAAAGCAGTCCTGCATTAGCACTTAGTTATAAAATGATTTGCTGGGTTATGAACCCACGTGCACTTAAGCGGTACTATCTGAGTGCATATATATACACTTTTACCCTACAAAAACCTACGTGTATTCATGCGCTACGCTCACGAAGTCATTCATAGCAGTTTAAACATTACAGGTATCAAAAGCAATCTGCCGAAGGGGCTTTAATGAAACGAGAAGCGCAACCCACCTTTTTTAAGGCCCACCTTCTTAACCGTTTTCTTCATAGTTCTATTCCTTCACCCTAACATCAATGCGCAATTCAATAAACCCGATTTTGTTTAAGTGCCCCGTATATTGATTGTAGATGCAAGTAACTTTGAGTAGTGTTTCTGCAAAATCTGCCAGCTAATCTGAAAGCTAGCATCCCTGCTGCGACAAATTTCCCGGCATCTCTCATTTTTGCTACCTTTAATTCGATGTTTCTTTTTCGATTATATCTGTATTGTGGCATGTTCAATGTAATATTTCTACATATTTGTGTTATAGCTAATTATTAATTAGATCCATTTTAGCAATGCAGTCAAGTCTAGCCAAGTAATTGAGAGGTGAATTTTACGAAGATGCCTGCTATGGCCTCGGTTACACTTGAAGGTGTACAATAATCGTTTGCCGCATGTATATATCAGATGAGGGATTTTTCCCGCCGATTTTTGCTGCTGAAGGCGAAATGAGCTCGCGCTTCCAGGAATCTTCTTGGTCCCTGTACTCAGGAAGCCGGCACGTTTCTGCTTTCCATGTAGTCCACAGGCTGGTAGAGCCGGTGCTGTTCTGCCGAACCTCACATGCAAATGGCCCAAGCGTTACCTTGGCCGATCTAAAGTGAGCGAGTGTAGAACCTTGCTGATTTCATGGCTAGCTATTTGTCCACTTTCACCTTTTATCTGTGCTAGTTAACTGAAGTTGGCCAGCTAACCGCTTAGATGTGAGAATGCGCCGGCTCGTTTACCAGGTCTCGATTTACGCATATGCACTAATGTACTTTTATATCGATAGAATGCATTGGTCAGGGTAAAAAACAGATTAAAAAAGGCCAGCATCTTCGGGAGGCGGCTTTTTATCGTAAGGGCGGCTAATGCAGTGTCCTAACAACCACGCCATGACGCTGCTGATCACGGTTGTGCAACACGCAGACCTGCAGACTGTATGACGCAATTGGCCAGCAACAGTTATTATTATTATACTAATACGGACGTTATCGGAAGAAGATAAGGTCACCAAGCACCAGTGGCAAGTTGCAAGAGGCGCATACAGATATGAAGACTGAAATAGCGCGCCGGAAAAAGCGTGAGAAGGCCGCCGGGAAATGATTTGTATAGGAGGATTTATTGCTTTGCTTGGTATATCTAGTTTGTAGAGATACGGTGATCCTTGATTCGAATCGGGAGTAAACGAGTGCGTCGTGGGGTTGGGCTCTATGCCCGTTTCTTTAACCCTAGTTTTCAGTATGAATCGTATATTCTGAAGCAAAAATATTTTGATTTGCTAGAACCATCCAGTCCGTTGTATTCAGACCTTCGAATGTAACTGAGACAAGATAGGGTTTTGTCTGTAACATCACTGACTACTAGTAGGTAATCTTTGTTTCTGTTGGTCAGTCAAAATAATATCGTTAATAACATATAAGTTACGCCATCTTATTGATGGTGCCTACCGAAGTGGAGGCGACGATAGATAGTGCTAGTAATAGGCAGTAGTTAGTTCCTTATGCGAGTCAACAGGCTCCATGATACCGTATTTGCTAAGAAGATGCTGATTAGCTCTGTCCATTTATATTGTAAACCAGAAAGTGATCTCGCGAACCAGATGTAGCGGCATAGTGTTTATGAGCGAAACGCATATTTCAAAACATTGTTTCCTTAAGTAAAACAATTCTGCTTAAAGAATAATTATACTACGCTTTACTTAACATATAAAATAACTATATATTATTATATGCTATGTTGTTTTTTGGTGATTACCTTATTTTTGTTTTTATCGTGTGCTGATGCTGATTAGATCCAATTTAGCATCCTTTGTTGTTCTCGGTTTGTCCGATTCGAACTCCCTATGTCGGGCGTAAGAAAGCATCATTTTTGGTACTTATTATTTCAGGTCGTTTTCAGCGTCAAAACACTACAGAAGCAGCATGATAATGTGCATTTATTCACTTTTAAAAATGGCTCAAAATAACCCAAGACGAATACGAGATGCCGAGTAAGGTTCATTTTTTGAGTCGTTATTTATTTGAGGTTATGTGAAGCTTAATAACATGGCAACATGCTTTCAAAAAGCTTTTCAATAATATATAAAATTCTCTGACAAATACCAGCGAGCGAAAAAACTAAAAACAAGAAGCAATAAACAAAAGTGGGCATAACTTATGAAAGGACTTAATTATTCCTCAAGGAGCATTTCATGAATGTAACTGTTGGTACAGAACTGGAACGACCGACAGGAATTTCAATTTATTGGGTCACCAAAATCATGTAAAAATGTGTTCAGCCGTAATTCTGCAAATACTGCTCTGCCCAATTAGATGTTGCCCAAGTACGTTGTCCATTAAGAACAAAATTTTAACAAAACGTTTATGCCATCAGCAATTGGATTTTT
>NW_019211454.1:9190756-9305274 GCF_002443255.2 Varroa destructor | reverse complement strand
TATATATATTCATGCAGTTTTTTTCAGTAGCCTTTCGGTTTGGGTGAAGAATTATCAATGTACGTCGAAAACGGCAGACATGCCCTCCACTCACTAAAAACAAGATGTTATTGAGCAAAAAGTGGCTTTTCTTAGCGCAAGAGAATTGCTATCCAATGCTATATATATAACGTTTGGACGTTGGTAAGCGAACGAAATGGAAAAACGCAGCACTCAACAAAACCGCCATTATTTGCCAAACATTTTAATGTGCTACATGCATCGCATGCACGAGTCGTATAGGCGTCGTAGCAGTATATACCCCACTTACATAAAAGAGCTGTATGTCACATCCAGGTGACGTCGCCGCAGTCGATACACTTGGTCAACTATCATCTCATTTACTACCGAAGGTCGGTAACCTTAAACGGTAATGAGAGTCGAGTGAACGAAACGACAAGCACCGCTCCGATTACGAAAACTCTGCAAAGCGTGACGATGCTTTGATCAAGTCGCATTACGAGTTTGCTGCGAGCAGCAAAATCGCCCGGTCACTGACCACGACCGGCACCATCGCCTTAGGGCAGTTGCAACGTCTGCGACAATAACGGCTTGCACGAAATAGCTACTACTGCTAGGTCTGATCCCAACCGATGTCAACGCCAGCTTAGTCCGCGACGCTTGCACCGCGGAGCGTGCGCAATTCGGGTTGTCGTCGTCTGTTGAGTGCATTGCCTTCAGCGTCACAGCAGTAACAACAATAACAACAGCGGCCGCAGAAGTGGCAGCTCAAAAAACATTAGCTATTACCCCTACGGCAAACAACGTTAATCGACGTCAGCGTCAATGCCTATGTTTGTCCCTGGGTGTACGCCTAAAGCTACTCTTGGTTATTGTCTTAACCAATGGACAGCGGTCGGCGATTCCATATTACTGCCACTGTATAGCCCCGCAAGGCAATTGCTATCAGTACGCGAAGATGTATGTAATTCTCGTGGCGTTCATCTTTAGAGAGACAAGGTGCTGGAGATCGCCGTTGCGGTTATGGCGGCGGCGGCGGAGGCCGCGTCCGCGCCGACTGCAGCCAGGCTGTGCCATCGGAATCGCACGATCGATCGATTGTTGCAATTCATTTGGTTGCGCGGTGCAAGAGACTAGACGTTTACGTCGCTGCTCACGACGGCAACGATTGGTATTATCGTTGTTACTGTTGAAGCTTCATCTGGGCGACCCAATGCGATGACCAGTGACATGCATTTATTTGGAATGGGAGAGACATTTCCGGGTTTGCCTCGGTAGCCTAAATAATATAAGTAGTTACGTTAGTTATTTTTAATGCTGCTACACGAATAGCTATATAAGAGCGGCTGTACTTGAAAACTGGCTGCGGGGGTAAGAGAATGGTCACCAAATACCTTTGTCCCTGCTGGAGTACTTAGTATTTAGGTAAACAGGACGATTAGTTTTTTAGTGGCTTTCGTTAATGCGTCGTCTTCCAGACCAGATAAGGCAAAGAGCGATTCCTAGCGCGTAACTCGCTGAGTTGGCGATAAACGACTGAAGTCACTGAATGCAAGTGGCACCGGAACGTTAGGAAAACAAGAAGATTCTGAACTAGGTTTGCTTTGAACTTGCTGAATATATTATTCACTGCAACATAAAGGAAATAAGCGTCACGATGTCACTGCTTGTCGAGCGAGTGATTCTGTCTTGCTGAGGAAGCAAAATCGATCCTTCGGGAAATTATGCGGTAAAATAATCAGATTCTGAATAGAAAATTTTCATTCTTAGCCTATTGGACTCGAACATTATATCAATTGCGACATTGTATCAAACAGCGAAAGGTTACTCTGTAACGACCACTGGGATTAAAAACAGCGACCTCTAAGATTGTGGTCGTGGTAGATATTCGCCGGTCGTCCAAATTGACATCCGCGTCCAGCAGAGCAGTAAGCGACCGGCTGGATTATGAGAAAGTCAAACGACGGACGAGAGAATCAACGGCAATGAACGGATGCGTTGTTAACGGTTTACCTTTTCGCTCACACCTGTACGATTGACGGAATGATAGCTAAGTGAAGCGTAATTATTATCAATATGTTTGATTTAGTTTAGGCGACGATGTTAGCTAGAGTAGCTGGGTTTTATGCACATAAAAATAAATATCGAACCGTTTTCCTTCGACGACCGCATTCAGCTTAATAAAAGTACGGCTGTATTTCAGGGCTGCGAACTCTATACGAGTATCTCTATTTCTGTTTGGCGATAACTGCTAGCTTGATGCTCAAATCATTATCAGCATAATTATCATCACCACCATCATAATGTATGGTTAGATAAATTTGATGCTCCACGTTTCTACCGGTATTACTCATTTTCTAGGCGCAGCATACGCTCTTGGTTTCTCCTTCCTAGACGCCCTAATGTGCCCTCCTTATCTGGAGGTTCTACTCGATAAGTAACTTAGTAGTAGTATTTATCGCTTATAGTTGGTCACTGACAACTATAACTTATTGACATTCGTTTCGATCCGTTGCCAGCTAACTTACAAGTGTTTTTTTCAAGACCTGCTAAATGCCTATTTCTTTTATTAGTGATTCATGCGTGCACATCAACTACAACGAAGTCGTCGGTTATAACTGAGTAAATACGACAGTAGAACAGTATCGTAGCATTATTACCAGTCTGATATATTGCTATCTTCAATCATATTAATAGACAGCAGTAGCATGTATTTTTCAACCTAAACTTGCCCTGCTATAATGAGAGAAAAGATACTTCCTCAAAAATACAACCAACGCAACCGCTGATTTAAGCTCTAAATGGCAACGCTATTTATCAGTAATGACGTCTGTCGTTAGTTTTACAGGCCTGTCGACTTTCGATCGCACTAGCCGCTGCTACCGAGCGATTGCTACTTACGCAGGTCGTTGACTGTTGACGAATCCAATCCTTTGAGGGTGTCCTATGTGTATAGGTCGCAGGGTATTAGTCCCCCCATGTTGGTGAAGTGGCTCACTAGGCAACAACACGCCGCAGCGAAACTAAGTTTATTACCTAGACTTACGAACGATTGGTGGCGTGTTACGTTTGCACTGTGAAGTAAGTTTGAATGGCTTTATCGTTTAACTATGATGCAATTGAGAATGTGTCAGAATTTGTCTCATGGACTGTGTATTGTATACCAGGTCACCTTGACTAGTCAAGTGGTGCCGCTTGAAATGATAAATAGGCTGGTTAGGTTTTTCGTAAGCCTCGAGGCATTCGCTTCTATAGAGTATGTATCTCCACAGAGATGAGAAAATTAGATAAAAAGTCAGAAAGATGATACGTGTGGAAACTGCTTGACGATGAGCTGTGCGCACCTCACGGCATCGCTAACCGTAATCTACGAACGGATTGTTGTTGAGTCGATTGTTGTGAGGCACTAGAAACGTTCGCAAGTCAGTTAAGAAAGCGATTTCTGCGTTAGCTAGCGTTCTTCGAAAAGACAGAAACCGGTTGTTGGTGTCCCATACATTTAATGCTCTTACTGTCGTTTTGGATCCCTCAGGTAGGCGTTTGGCCATTGGGTTCACAGGTGAACGCTCCGTTTCGACGAGTAAGTTAGACCGTGACGATGATGAAGATAAACAAAAGTCGAGATTGTGGAACATCTACGTAAGTTCTTGCATTCATCCTTACAATTATGGGGAAGAAGGGCTGCGCCGCAGTATGGATCGATGGCTAACTGAAGCTTGAATCGTCTTAGTGGGGACATTACATGTCGCCTTGTACCTAACTGTACTGCCAATGAAACTTGTATATTCTAGAAGCGAACAGGCAGGCACAGTAGCCAAAAGAGTCAAAGGATTATTCGATGACATAAAGTTTGCGAGTTTTGCTCTGAATGATAAGGTTTTTGATTGATTGTCGGTGATAATCACAATTTGGCAGAGAGAAAGGCACAGCCTGAGTGTGGAAGAGCTTCGGAGCAGTTCGAGCAGGCTCAACACGAATTAAGGTTCCAATCCTCCTTCCCGAATAACGAGTCCCGAAGAATTGGTCCGGTTTTTGGCCTATATTCGTCCTTGCTATCGTATAATCGTTGTTTAAATGCATGTACAGATAAGACGGAATTGTTAGAATGTTTTACGCGGATATTGTGCTTGTGTACGCAGTCGCGCTGTCTTGCTAATCTATATTTATAAGTGTATAGCTGTAAATATTTAGTTGTATAATCTGTCAGAGTATTCTAGTGTACTTGCTTTTACAACTTATTCGTATTTCCAACTGGCTCACTGGTTTTAACAAGTTTGGTAGTATATAGCGATTTGTCAATACTTCATCATTAAGGTCGGTTAAGACCTTAGGCCTAACAAATTCACACAGCTGGCATACCACGTGTTGCAACAGCCTTTTCTTGGCATAGGTCAGTTGTTGGCATTTGTAAATATCAAGCAATGGCTCCCGCCTGCTTCGACCCGGACAAGGTCAAACTTGAATCAGAAATAAACTTTCAACAGTCCCTTTAACATTGTATATTGAATACCTAGTTTTTCACATTAGTGCAAAGCCGAGGCTGCTACTTTTTGCCTTGCCCGAGATGATGGGATGCGCTTAAGAGAGCTATGGAAAGCTATCAACATATATATATATACATAATGCAATGACTAATTACGCCATGGCGAACCAGCTAAGCTAACGATACTGCTAACGAGAAAGTCGATGCGCAAGGAAGTGGGTATACCTGGCTATTAATAGTTGCCTTGCCAAGACTATCATCGTCCGGGTGGGGGGCGAAATCCTAGGCCATTGCCCTCTTGCAGGGATGAACTACATGGATATAATTACATTTATATGCAAATTCACCGGACCAACATGGTTTAATGTAGCTTGTAAATAGCCCATGGCATCTGTGACCATTCCAGTTGTATTGCGACCGCAATTTTATGAGAAAGAGCATATGATACACTGCCCAACGTTGCCAAATACCATTCCCTGGCAGTACCTAGATCAGCGACGGCAATGCTTTATAAAAATGCAAGTTCATGTCAGGCGAATATGAAAACGAATCAGAAGTTCATATATAAATCAAATAGTCATTTGGCTATATTTCGATGATGACCAACCGGCCCTCACATACCAGACTGTCTCCCATTATCTAATCTACATACAGCTTCGCTTATATTATGTAGGACATATATAATAAGTGACGTTTATTATTTAGTACTAACAATACGACTAGTGTTCATATAATTATGGGCCGCCCAACTCTTTGATTGCACGTTTAATGCCCACTAGCTCAATGAGGTATTTATCAAAGATGTCCTCACTCACGATGAGTACTGCCACAACGATAATCCAGCGACGTACATAGATCGAATCCAACTGACAAAGCTAATAAGTATTAAGTGTTACGCCTCGAATTACGGTGAAACATTGCTGCTACAGATGGTGGGCCCTTATGCATCATAAGAGGAAGTGTGTCTACGCCTGACTTCAAACCTTAATCACTTCACACGTCTCCAAGTATACCAGGCAAACACATTACCACTGCATCATTACGAGGACACAGCTGGCATAGTAAAAAAGGCTCAAAAGTACTAGCTCAACGGTAACCGTATACCAATATACAGCTAATAATTGTCTGCATTGGGAGTGTGTAAAACGTAAAGAAAAATTCTCGTTCAATAAAAACAAGGTTTTTGAGAACTTACGAGCAAGTTACATAAATCAGTTCATCAGCCAATAGAGGAAAGATCAATACCCCGATACGCTGCGATATTAGAGCTATAGCTCAAACGCGATCAGCTAGGTTGGCAATTGCAACGCTCAATGTTATGTTAGAAAGATTACTGAGACGTTCAGTCTCAATCTTATCGTTGCCATCTTGCCAGTTCTGATAATGCGGTAACTGTTCCTGTTGATCCCCTGCCTACTGAAGATCACGATGTACGGAAAAAAAGTGTTCCGAGAAACACTCCTGTTGTCCGTAATACTAACACGACACAAGAATAGTTAAATTTTTAATTAATTTTCACTCGTATAGTCTAGCTTCTGTTATCTCCTAGTTTTTTAGTAACTCGGGTTAGTCTAGCCTGTCACGCGATGTAGCTCAACTATTATTCCAATAATGTGTTATGCTTCTTACGATCCTGGTAAAAACATTGTAGCCGGAATATGAATGCAGGGAAAAGCTTTGTTTTCGAGCTTCGTGTTTCAGATAGAGATGGACCCATTCAGGTATTCTATTCAATAAGATATGCAATTTCTTTCGGCATTTGAGGGAAGAATAATTCCATGCTTTATTTAGGGGATGAACGGGATAGTTTGAGGCAATTTTTTTGGCGGGCTATTTATCGCAGGGACATTAATCATTACTCCATAATCATTTTCAGAAAAAAAACCCCTAAGACTTGTAGTAATGATAGACGCTTGTTTTCACAATATAAAAAAAGTTAGCTATTGTGCAGTGTTTTCACACCGGTCAAACCCCAGCTAAAATTAAGAAAAAAAAATTAGGAAATCAATGATGTATGCCATTTTTGTCGTTATACAGATTTCGAACAATCCCAGAGGGTTTTCTACGTAGAGCGAAAAATTCATAGTAAAGATTAGATTGAAACGGTTTGGAAATTCGTCGAAAAGGGCACAAGCTATTTTTTGGTAGCCCCAAAATTTTTATACAAAATTTTTATTTTTACTTTAAGTAAGAGACTTTTGGAAGCGAATTTATCTGTCCGGCCATGGGACTATTTCTTTAGGCTTCAATTAACCTGTCTTCAAACACTTTGGAGCCTACCTAGATATTTTAGGCGTGTTTGCCTCTTGAGCTCTTGAATTCGTCAAACTTTTGACCTATCCGTTAGCCTGAAATTTACGTTGAATCTTTTCATGCGGAACATGTTTGAACGAATTCTTCATGGGTTTAGAGATCAAATATAGCTTTATATAAGGATCTAGCAGAAAAGGTTATTCGGAACCTTAAATAAAAGATTTTTAAAACCGGTTTGCGAGCAATTCAAGCTGTAAAACAAAGCCGTAGCAAAGCTTATGCCATAGGTACATTGAACGCACCTATCTATCACCAATTCATTGGCTCTCGCCCCGTTTTCATCTTGATGCAGTTTACAAACAAGCGAGATCTGTTCCAAAGGGCGCTTTACCTTGTGGATGTCTATCGATATGAAAACCTGGTGCACTATTCCCTAACGTGGATGAATAAAAAAAAAACCTATTTTGCATATTGAGCTACACGCTCAACATGAACGCGGTAATAGTATCCTCGATTCGTCTAATATACTAATGATAGTATATACTATACACTTAAGCCTGTACATTTTGTATTCTGTTAGTAAAAGAAAATAGAGGCGCTTTGTCGGCCCTAATTTCTTTTTTTTTCGATAGAGTAATCTTGATTTTTTGCTGCTAGGCATTATGTCTGTGTGTACTCCGCATGATACACAAATCAGAAGCCTTGCGAACCAGGCAACAACAGCCCCGTCCAACTTTCGCAGTATTTACTCTTTGGGAGCGCGTGGTTATTTATATTGTGGCCCGCGCTCTGCTTAGAATATGTATGTTTTGCAACGGAACATCTCTAAGAGGAAGCATTGTGTCGCGACACATTTGTATACAAAATAAAATTTAGCTGGCATTAGAATTAGCTATCGGAGTGATACGAACCTTTCGACTATCGATGATCTATCTGCCGTTAAACCGCTGAGCAGTGGGGTTTGCATTGTTCATAGCGGTAGGCTTTATTTTGATTTTCTATCGAGGTATTTTTGGCTGTATATAACGGCCGAGCCATATCTCGGATCAGAGTTAGGCAGGATTTTCCAGAAGCAATGCTGTATGTTCTGAGACGTATTATATTTACAGAAACGAGAGCTGTCAGTGGGATTTCTTTCAATGGACAAAAGTTTTCATTTGAAGGGCTGTGGCTAGGTTGAGAACTACTTACGCTGATGTAACTCGTCGACAAACGGCGCCTGTAGGATTCTGGTGTATGTCTACGAATGTTGGGGATGCGGAACCTGTAGTACATTGGCGGGTAGCCCTCTTATATGCCTGTTATACATACATGTCCCAATCGAGCCCGATTTGTTCCGGATGACCAAAACGGTTACACGTAACCAGGATTTTTTACTATGCCATGATATGGCTTTAGAGCAGCAGTGGTCAATCTGTTGTTATATCTATCAGATAGGCATACTCAGTGCTAATAAATGTTAATAAATAAGTATCAATAAATGTGGAGCTTAAATAGGCCATAGACAGGACACTTAGGCACTATTTCAGCACTCTTCAGTCGTACGAGATATCGCTTTCTAAAGGCATACCTGCGTAGTCTGAGCTCTATCTAACTGGAGACACTTATACATTTTCAGCAGGCCCTGTTTAGTCAAATTAAAGTAATTTAACTAAAACTAAAATTTGACCGCACGAATCGTCGAAAAGTGGTATGCCATACATTCTCAGTGGTGCGATATAATTGTTTCTGGCGTTAAAATAAATGTTCTATTGTCTGTCTATTACAGGCTATGAATAGGACTATATGCATATAACGATAATTATATACCTGAAGGAGGCAGCTAGCTGCCACCGATAAGACGACCGAGCGAATAAATGTTTATGCATTTAACAAAACGTTTCTTATCCTGGCAGCTTTCAGAGCTAAAAAGCCAGGCAGCCATGAACAAATAAGGGGAGGGACAGGGGGACGTATGTAATCATTCTCGACACTGTATGTCTTCTGTGGTGGTTTGAGCGATTTTTCTGGCCCGTAGGAAAATAGTAATGTTGCGCGAAAGGTATTACATTAATATATACGTGTCTTTTATTTTTCGAAAAAAAACTATGTACGTTTTTTTTTTTGAAAAATGCTAGTTTTTCATCAAAACTGCTACTCATAACTTTAATATTATATTTATCTTTTTCTATCTATGCTGAGCATTTCTGCAAACAATACGTTCTTATTAACGCTTCTTTTTTATGCGCGTATATTAGACGATTTTTTATCCTGCCATCCGCCATAGCAGGACGTCCAGTTAATAAACGTTTATGTTTATGAGGTGATGGTTACCAAGAACCTATAGGGGATCCGTAAAAGAAGACTGTGTACAACAAATACTTGCCATTATATCATCTAGCTAATAAATCTTGTGCACGTTTCTTCTAAAGAAAGTACGGATTAATAAAGGAAATATAAATAGCCTTTGCAGTCGGAACAATCACTCACACCAATTACACAAGATGTAATTGCTTTAACATTTATTATAATAATTCACTGTGAAATCATTTAATATTGATAATATTAGCTTTTGTGTAAAGTTTTTATCGATTCGACGGTATAGGTTTACGTTGGGTAGTTCTTCATATCAGTCTCCAGATTCAAGCATTTTTCAACGCGTCTCTCGTTAACAGCCGTTGATACCGACTCAGGTAGATTTTTCCTTAAGCGACAGAATTTAGAACTTAGCTATTATTTAGCGTCTGTTTTTAAGAGCATTTTCGGGTGGTCCCAGCTAAAAACCAGCCAATATTGAAAATCATTTTTTTGTTAGATATCTATCCAAAATCTCGGTACGTTTCGTCTCTTCGCAGCGGTCTGCAGCGTATTTCAGTCGCTCGTTTGCAGCGAAAGTGTGTATGGTGAAATTCGTATTTGATCTAGCTGTCCTACTTTCTACGCACTCAATAGAGAGGTTGGTGACACATTAAAAACTTGCTCGTTCTGCATCATCCACGGCAGAATTACGTAATCGATCAAATGGTATCACTGCTATTCCGTGTGCTGATTATTTCCAAAGATGGATTATCACATTCGGTACGCTCGGTTCGCCAGTGATACTGAACCAGCTACTACGCATCAACATGCCTTTGTTATTACAGGCAATGTTAATGATAGTGGAACGTTACGATAACGCAACGTAGTGCCACCCGTGACCATGTAGTGTGGAAATCCACAATCCGGTGGAAATTTTCATTTGAAAACTTCAAAATTACTTGCGGTAACAACATGACGGGATGGTTCGATGTGTGCAATATGCAATATTCTATCACTTCATTAGAGCATCTTGTGGTTGCTTAGGACTAATTCATAGTGGTATATATCATGCCGAACTGCCCCAAGGTAGCAGTCTGATTCGCTGGTATTGGCCATATTCTGTGGCGGCAGCCTTTCGAAATTTCTAGTTTGCCACTTGAATTCGTATTCGATCGGCTCACCACATCAGCGCCTTCGCCCTGGTCATGGCCACGTAACTCGGCCGGTTCTGGTTAACGGTCTGCTGTACTTATTTGAAAATATTTGTATTCCATTATAATAATTTGATAATTATTCGATTTTGATAATAATCCTATTCTGCAATAGAGTCAAGTTCAAAATATATGTTATGAGGACAAGCTCACCTAGCATCTAGCCTATGGGGTCTTGATGAATCTAGACTTATCGCTCGAAAACAAAGGCCAGTCGAACGAAAAACCAGCTGAATCTGTTCACTGTGTTGAATGCCGGACCTTCACACGCTGCAACGTTTAGTGGTAGCATTTTGGCGGGTACTTCAAGCGAGAGTTATTCAAGCGAACAGGGTTCAATAGCCAAATCGGTGTATATCATCAAACGGATTAAAAGACCCTCTAGGTTCGATATACACGGACAGGTTGGTGGCTGTTGGCC
This sequence comes from Varroa destructor, assembly GCF_002443255.2. NCBI lineage: Eukaryota > Metazoa > Arthropoda > Arachnida > Mesostigmata > Varroidae > Varroa > Varroa destructor. The sequence continues at coordinate 9,294,629 of NW_019211454.1, read as the reverse complement.
TATAGGTGGCTTCTACGCCCATAGGTAACTTCTGGAGAGCCACTCATGTCGAAATCTATTGCAGCTTATTCAACAGGTTTATTTAGGCGCGTTGGCTATTTATTTTGCTTCTCTAAGGAGTACTTCTCATTTCTGCGTCAACATGTCAGTTCCCTTCAAATAGCCTGATAATGTTAACGATGTGCACGTGTTACTTAGGTCGATCGGTGAACTACTCCATGATCTATAACGTTCTCTCAATGACCCACGTGAAATAGATATCTACTATTGTTTTATATGAGTGTATTCGGGTCTTACGTGAAGTCGCTTTTAGGCAAGTGATGGCCATAACCAGGGAAACCCAACAAGCACGAAATGTAGACAAAAAAAAAAAAAAAAAAAGTTGAATCTGCGGGATCCTATACGTGGGCCAGTCAAACCCCATCGCTAGATACAATACGTTGAAAAACGCTGCAGTGACATGTTTCAGAGTTCAGTGCGTGTAGGGTTCTTAAGGCTGCATTTTGTGCGCAACCATCCGTCTTCGCGGTTTCTCACTCATCTTATTCACATAAGTCTACTCGAAGAACATCGCGACCGCATGTTCAGTTGGGATTGACTGTCCCAACAACAGTGAATTAGTTTGTGCCCAGTCTCTTCAGTCACTGTCATCGTTGATTTTAGCGAGTCGCAACTCTGTGTGCGTTATATCTCTGACAGGTCACTGTTTGTGCCATACGCTGTATGTCGGCGTATGACTTTTGTAGAATCTCCAGGAGGGCAGGTATAAACGAATTCGGTCAACGATATTCAGGGGATCCTTTGTATCAATCTCGCCGACCGGACAGTGTTCAACAGGCCATCGTTAAGTTCATCCTTGTACTTACATGACCAGCTGACTCATTCATGGTTATATATAGACTGTGTGAAGACGGTTTGTATTTCTTTACATTGTTTGGAAATCGGTATGTGTAACTCAAAGGTGTGCTGCAGGATTAGAGCTATGGACAAAACTTTATCAATTTGTCTATTGAATACGTGATTAGAGCCCTGCCAAATGGACTTCCGAGTTCGTTAGTCTCGCGACTTTTACATTTTCATCATTTTATGAATGAACAACGACCGTTACTTACATTTTGAAGTAATATTACATGATTCATGCCACAGAAGACTAGCGTCATGCGAGTGTCGAATACACCTGCCAGGAAGACATTGTTTATCTAGCAATTTATGAATCACTGCGTAGACACAAAGCTTAAAAATTGGGCAATACATTTTGTTGATCACTTCCAACAGCGATAGTCGACGAATTTGTTTTGTCTATTTTAATAGAAATCAAGTGATTCTAGGAGGTTCATCGTGGTCTCAATGAAGGCAAGCTTCGATTCCCTTGTCACTGCAGTTTGCATTTGCGGACTCAGACATTGTAAGTGTCCGGCTCAGTTTTCAGCCGTATTCGTCAGGTAATTCCAGTAGCAGAACGTTTTCTTTTGAAGGGCTACCCTAGCTCATACGTCGCAGAATTCAAGCTAAAAATCTACGAGTCGACTGAAAGGCCAATTTCCACTATAAACGGATATACTCATGTAGCTCAACATGATCAACACAAAATCCATTTCAGTGAACCAAGCCAATTTGGATAATTAACGCTGGCAAGGTACAGTGTATGATTTCGCTTAAATGCACGCTACATGCTTCGTCTGGCCGGACCTTGGTCGATATAGCAATGATCTATTACCTTCATTGATAAAAGACAAAATTAGCTACACGGTTGCAAAGTAGAGAAAAGTCACATTTGCACGATTGGTGTAAAACTGGCTCTCCTGACAAAAATACTATGAGGTGCTCATAAATAGCGCGATCTATGCATGATCGCAATAGGCCCTGCCATCAGATATTGCTCCGTGCTAACAGTAGCATTGCGTAGGCCGATCACGTGGCTTCGTTCAATCGAGTGAACCAGACCGATATTCAATGGTTCTCACAGTGCTCTGACGGCGTTCTTTCTTCAAGAGGCGATCTCGTCTATTTTCTGCGATAGCGGCAGATAGATTAGACTTTCACTTCGTTCCCTTATTGCCATTCGTCGGCTAATGTCGAACGCGAAGTGTTCCCTTAATTGAATGGCTACCGTATCATTGCAACAACTAAGCTATAGTAGCAAATTTACTTTGAACTATTTTTGCCTTTTCTACGGTTCACGTCGTTGCTCTCTCTCTCTCTCTCTTACGCTAAATATATACATATATAATTTTCCTATTGCCTCGATTTCGTGTCGAAGACCCGTAAGAATCGGGGCCACCCCCGGTGTAAAGGTCAGGCTAGTTGCTTGAAAAACAGTAGAATTAAGTATCTTTTTATACCAGAAACAAAACTCCGTTGAAGGAAAAATGTCGGACTCGACACATTAATACATGTCTCGACGTACAGATAGGAAAATCATTTCGATTAGACTCTTTCAGGATGTGAGGTTTTCAAAGAGTTCTCTTGTTCGGACTCAGCTTTGAGTCCGTTACCTTTGTCAACTTTGAGACGTTAATGTTGTCTGATTAGGGCAACGGTCGCTTTAGATGAAATTTTGAAGCTCTCCTTTCGAATGTTGCTTTATGGTAACAATAAACTTTTAGCGACATTCCCGTTTGACGTTCGACCCCTACCGTTAAAGGAGTGTGGTTTAATAACATCCTACAAAATCACTTATGACGCACTCTATGGAATGGCAGGTGCTATTATACAACACGTCTGCGTACCAATTACAAAGGAAATGTTCAGCATAATAGAATTTGCCGTGGGGTCGCCATTGTGAGGTCACAGTAAAAAGGCCCGGAATAGATCCGGATCCACGGGGAAAACAATTAAGTAAATTTAACTATAGCAAAAGGCGTGCCGCGATGGTTACCACTGACTAATATTAAGGCCTGGTAGTTTGGTAGACTTTTATTTTGTTGCATGACTTATGAACGGCCCAATATAGAAAACTGTAATAATTTTTTTTTTGAGAGGTTAGTTGTAGATTCACAGAACTTTTGCTTACCTGAAATAGCGTCTTGGAATTTCGGTTGGCATCTTCTGCACCGCAATAATTGCCACTAAAAATAAATATAATACTCTAATTGTCTACAATTATAATTTCTAATAGACAATATTTTGCTTTTGGACCGTCATCAATTATAAACCTGACAGAGGCCGGAGGAACCAGGAAAGATGTTCATCAGCAACTCAAACCAGTGAACAAATTGACGTTCCTAAAATTACCTCCAGTTCCCCCTGTGGTCTGTTACCGAGCCAATCATTACATTCATTTCTTCAACTACAAATAATAGCCGTGAAAATACGTACTTGTTGAATCAGCGTTATGTTCCCCAAAACCCTGGTCTTTAATCGATGTCCTTTTTCGACGTCGAACGAGCTGATGTGTAACAGCGGTGTCACATATACCTGATCGATCGCTTCTCTATTAGATCTTTATATCTAGATCTAATAGATTCTAAATGAAGTTTATTGAACTTCATTTGTTTGTCCTAGCTGATAGACATTTCGTCGTTGGCGTCACCTGTAAGATGGCTACTAAATAGACTAGCCATATCCAAGTTCTGGTCTACCCTGAAATAGTAATGACGGCGGCTAACCGCCAACTCGAACTATAGAACAGCAGTTCTATCAAAACAGTTACAATCGAATAGTGGGACAGGGACAGAGATAGATGATCGATGATAGTTAACAGTAATATGGACTCGCTCATATGTAGAAAGCGCAAAATTAGATTCTTTTTTGGCAACTGCTATTTGTTGTTTAAAGGTAAATGGACGTGTTGTAGAGATTCTGTACTAAGTCGGCTGAATTTATTGCATTTGATGCCATGTTTTGAGTTATCAGTGTTGGTATCATTATTCTTATTGAAATTACTAAACCCGTCTTGATGTATATACATATGCGACCTGCCGCTTGCATTTTATCCTCGTTGTTTAAATTTCCTAATAATTATCCTTATAAAATGCGTTGCTACAGTTAGATGGACGTAGAATCTATGTTTGGTAACCCTTCGATGATTGCGGTGTTCATAATGAACGGTAGTAAATTTACGAAACGTAGCGTTACGAACATAACGTCGGCAACGTTTGCTTAGAACTTGGTCTTTATTTCGTTTTGCCGATCTCTCGTCGCCGATAGCGCTAGAAATAATCGAGTACAAAAATTGTTGAGTGCCAAAAGTTTCTCAGCAATCTGAAAAGTACCCCTGCACAGGAAAGTACCCCTGTCACAAGTCTATTGCACAGGAAAATGTGCGCCTTATGGCCACCATTTGCCCATTTGCTTTTCTTACCTTAATCGATGTAAAATAGAGATTCTTCAAGCGACCAGAAAACTTTAGCCCAGCAACTATATGTATATGGGTCAGGGCAGCGCGTCTAAAATTTTTCTGACGCGTAGTTTTTACGACAGAAACAGATATTGCTATTGCTGTCTCTTGCTTATACTAGAAGTGCCATTCCTAACGGTCAAATTTATTAAAAATAGCCGCCTACTATGGCGTTTACGTTTTAAATTTGCGATCCAAAACAGTAAACAATCATTTTCAAATTTTATTCAATTTTAAAATTGCAAATAATAAATACTAATCGTGTTTAGCGGTGTTAGCGATTGTCAACCTGGTAATACATACGAGAAACTCCAACGGACATAGCAACTGAGAAGGTCAGATGATTCAAAAAATAAAAGGTGCCTATATGATTAGGAAGTGCAAAAAAAGCCGTGAAAAATCTTTAACCGTTATTAACCGTTGAAGCTTATCTGGACAACCGAATGAGTAAGTGATATCCCTTTCTCCTAGCCGATCGTTAGTTTCTTTGTAAAGATTCAGATATATTAGAAATAACTTCAAAATCTCTCTCTCCCGAAGTTCTTCTGGTTTCCCTCATAGATGCATTTCTCATGAACACTGCCCATAACATAGACCGTCGACTTCAAACAAAAAGGAAGCTTTTAATTTCTTAGCCCACATGAAGAAATTGGATAATAGCTATAATAATTATTTTGCCATATTGGATAATAGCTGATAGTAACTCAAATTCGGAAACTAACGCACCGAAAACTAACCACCATCGCGAGATTGTTATTTTGCGGTAGAAAAAAACTGCTTTCTTCTGGTACCAGAAATAGCACATGTTCGTTACGACAGACAGTCCGCCGAAATGTTCCTCAGCTTAAATAAAAAAATAAATAAAAAACAGGTGTTTTTATTACATGTAATTAAAATTTTTCCATAATCAAATATAAGAAAGTAAAAACGCATATATATATATATATATATATATATATATATATCGATTTTCTCGCTGATAAATGCGGTATCATTGGATGCAGTGACCCTACTCATTCATCGTTTTTATATTTTTCGTATTTCTTATCAAAATTGCCTACGCCCGCCCAGATTCGAACCCGCACCACCTCTGCGTCCGTCTCGTCAGTAGCCAGGCAACTTTACCACTGCACTATTACGGGCACATGTGCGTGTTTTCACTCTGTTCAGGCGAACATGAGGCCATTAAACTAAAGACCATCGTCTGTTAAACGTTGATAACATCACAGGAGTGTGAGGGCTACAGTCATAATATACGTGCTCGAAGTGATTGTTCTGGTGGTGAACATTGCGTATACAACACGCATGGGAACTTACAGGCAAACGCTACACATATGCAAAAACAGTGGAAGACGGCGCGGTAAACCTATTCTGCTGGTGGACGAACATTGGCAATAGGGTGTGCCAGATCCGTCTGCTACAGACAGTCAATGTTAGCCTACAGGGTCAGCATTTACCAGATTTCCGTAATTTTGTGATAATGTGTTCGGCGCGTTTTACGCCTTAGATTTGTTCCGAATGCTCGAATCGTATTGGCTTATTTAGTGATTGTCTTCGTGTATTGGCTAGTCGAAACAGACGGACGTTGCTGATATAGCAACCTGGTAAGAGTAGCTTAATTTTTATGATGCCAATTCATACAGGAAATCAATGCAATCACTTAAAAAATTTGCGATGATCAAACGTTAATGTGCGAACTACATCGAAGATCAACTAGCCAATATTGTATCAATCGTGTTTAGTCATGCAGTTTGTATCGGCTGAGTTTTATTTACAACAACAACAATGGTTCACGGTGACTATAGTTTGTGTGTGGCGCGATAAATTTGAATGTAACCGATCAAGCGTTCGCTCTTCCCCTCCGGCTGTTCCTTGACTATCGGCTGATTTTATGAAGAAAACGCAACCTAAGATAGAATAAATATTTTTTTTTTGTACATTATTAAATCTTCGCACTAACAAGAACACCTTAATTTTTCTTTTAGTGACATTTCACATTCGCAATATGTATGTGTGTGTGTGTGTGTATATATATAATTATCGGGATAATTTACCAGTATGATCAAATGGATTTGCTCAGTCGTATTAATCAGCATTTTAGCTGGTAACATAGTCCCTTCGAGATTCAGCATCAGTAGCGTTGCCATTATCCTGACATGATTAACTAAGTTACTTACCGCTAAAAACGTGCTATGCCCTCTAGCTAGCCACAATCAACTAGACGATTGTGTCGCTTAAGTACGCGACAGCATTGAACGCCAATAATCTTTTACGTCGTTCGTCAGTGGCATCGTCCGATAGATCTTACCACGTTTGCTTTTGCCATTTCATCGTGCATTCTCTATGAGTCTCACTCAGCTTTGCAACTTTCCAACCGCGGCTAAGAAGTCGCCACTTGATCAATCTGGTTATTTTTAGTTTTGTAAGCAGCCTTTCTTGACTGTTGTCAGCTTGGTCGAGCCATCCGCTGTTATACCGCTATGCGAATGACCAAAGTGTATAGACCTTCCTCACCATCGGAATGGTGCTTCTGGGAAACCTTAGCCCACTGGAAACCGTGAATCTGCGTAGTGTTCAGTAAATCGGTATACCAATTTAATTCAGTTTAAGCGTGCTGCGTTGCAACAGATTTACCAGTTTAAAAGCAGTTTTGTACTAGTAACCCGTCCGTTCCTTGGGAGGTTGCCGATCTTTGTCTTCAGTAATGGCTTGCTTTTGTTGTGTACACTTGAGCGGACGCGGCGAGAACACGCTGTAGCGGGCAGACCAGCGGGCCCGTTGTTCCTCGAACAAAAACAACCATAAGTGTTAATATAGCGAAGTAGACAGTGAGAAATATGGTGATAAACACAATATCGTCGGCTTTGCAGACCCATCGCGACCGATCGGCAGCGGTGGTTAAAGCCACGCTTTTGATCTGCTTTTCAGACGAACCGATCACGATTTCCAAAGTACTCTCGATCAATCGTTCAACAAATACACGTATACATCGTATGGAATGAGGCAAAAGTAAGTTTAGGCAGTGGGAAAAGATATAAGCTTAGAAATGGGAAAAAGTAAAGTTGTATTAGAAAAGAATAAAGTTTTCAATTTGATACCATAAGTCTGCTTTTTTTTCACAATTGTAGTGTTAACGTTTTCCAAATTGTAAACTTTCCATTGTTGTAGGTAGTTTTGCCCATTACTTTTGCTGTGCCCTATATATTCTCTATCTAAAAATGACAACCAGTGCAGGATTTTAGTGGCTTCTATTGATAGCCGCCCCTCTATGTAGGTGCCCTCATTACTAGTGGCTACATTCTCTGAAATATAAACATACTGCAATTAACACAGGTCACAGTTATGCACACGAAGGGTCCTTTCTAGCCTCGGCCAACAGCCAACCACCCGTCGGATTACGAAGCTTAGCAGACGACTTAACGATCTTTGTGTTTCTACTTGTAGTATTACTATTACGAGACTGAATCAGCAACATTTCTTAAAAGAGGATGAAAACGATACGGTAAAGAACACGCGCAGACGTGTCTTATCCACGCATATGGAGAACGCGCACCGCGCTACTTAGTTTTCAGCTATCCAGCTCCTTATCACTGGAAGTCACCTGCGCTGACGCCGCCGTTGAACTCGGACGATTACGCGACGCCCGCCTACTGCATAAAAGCCGGTCGTATAAGGCTCAGTGAACGGTTACAATTGGGTGGCTAAGTCATGCAAATGATTATGGTAATAATGGCGGCCGTAACGGAAGCGACGTTCGAATACTGGCTGACCTTTGTATTTCGTTTCTTTGTTCACATTCGTTGCAAGCCGCTGAGTCAACTATATTCTATTTATCTTTGTAATTTTAATGTTCAGTTGATGACACGATTCTGTCACACTGGATAAGATTAAGTTGTTTTTGGTACGTGAGCGCCTCTATTGTTGAAATGAGCAGCGACGACAACGCCGCTGACGATGACGTCTTTGCTGTGTAGCAAAAAGTTGAACTAAATTTATTGAGACGTTCTTACTACTTTTTCTAAAATTGGCTCCGAATCTAGCAGTAAGGGCTGTGACATATAGAGAATCGCATACGGTACTGGTTAGTGATCATTGCGAACCAGTCTTCTTTCTATATGATGTGTACAAGAGGACATGGGCGCCGAGAAGTCCTTAGCATCGAAAAAATACATAGTCTATGAAGTTTCTGTAGGACATTAGTCCTTTCGTTGAAATTCCAATTGAAATTTAACTTTTGGTACGTCTACAGAATTGAAAAACGCTCTTATTATTGTTCGAATGTGAACCGTTCTTCCATCGAGTAGAAAATCGTAACGCGCGCAGCTCGACAGGATCCAGCCGCGTTGCATGTATCCCTTTCTGCACTTCCTACGTAGATATCGATTGGGTCCGGTTGTTCTCTGCCAACGCCCTATCGACGAGCAATGAAAGCATCATTTTGGGTATCATTTTTTATATATAAGCCCAGTTAGATGTCTGTATTTCTCTACGGGAGCTTAGACTAGCAGTCTCAAATTAAAAGCCATTGTTGGTCTATGTGTACTATAAAACGCCAGCCTGCGTACTATAGTTGACTTGCTAGATGCACACCGAGCGATTGACAGCACTGTCCCGTTACAGCAGTGAAGCTGAGGCACTGGAAGTGAGACCAAGCAGGCAAACGCTAATATCATGTGACCAACGGCCGCCATATTGGTATTGGGCTAAGTAGGCAAAAGATAAAAAAAAAAAAGGGGTTTTACTTGCTCATGACAATCACCTGGTTGTATGATTTCTGGTGTAGCCCTTTGGCGCCCCATGAGCGACACATGAAAAGCGACACCGACGATTGTTAGCTCATTCTAGACGTTTTTATGCATTATACAAAAACGTGTTGAAAATAAATGGAGAATCATTGTATCAGAAACGTTTTCTTTCTTTATTTAGGCCGTCTACGTAATGGATGCGCAGCAAGCCACTCTATTCAACAACAAAATACGACGAAGCGTGTCACCTACCGGCGGAAACAAAGCATTAGAACTGTAAATAATTGTATTCGTTTCAATGGGTATCTGCGGTTACAATTTGAACCTATTGAGGCAAATTTAAATCAATTTTGATTTATATCTGTTCCTTTATTTTTATTTTAAGCAAAAAAAGGTATACTTTGATTCGATGCTTATCCTGGCGCGTAGTGGTCATAGTTTAGCGGCGAGAAAAGGGTGGCCGTCGAATTAGCTAAACTTTGGAAATAGTTACTCGTCATGCATTGCCATTCATCTATATAGGGTAAATTCTCAACATACTAAAACACAGTGAAGTGGATTTCATATCTATTTCTCTCGAGTAGCCTAACGGTGATTATCATCTTGTTTTCAGAAGCGGTAACAGAGAGTTGTCTTTACCCCCTGCGGAGTGCGCCTACACACGGCTTTAAGATGTTATACATTTTCAGTGTCGAACAAGGAACCATGCTCACTTTTGAGATGGACTACGCTTGTCAGAGGTACGTAATTGAAAGTTGAGTTATTAATACTAATAGAGAAGGCCTTAAACGAGGTTTTCCATAAATGTGCATCATTTGACAATTGATCAACGCTTTGGCCTTTTTAGATGCAACGCGTGGGACATGGGTCTATTGATTCTCTTTTATGTACAAAGTCATTAATCTATCCATCCATAGACTCTCAAACGATAGCATTGGCAGTGTCTATAACAAATGGGCCAAGTATTGAATAGTGACGTCAAACGGAGGTTGCTTAGAAAGCGCACGTGTTTCTTGCCAGAAGTCTCTGTCGTAAAAGCAATGGTAGTTTGTATAGAGATTCCGACTTAAACTCAAAAAGCACGAACAAATTTTAGTGGGGCAAAGTCAGTGTCACTCGACCGTGCGAGATTTTTTAGCTATTATTGGTACAGTGGCAAATCTCTTGATACAACTTTATTAATAGCCTTGCACTCCTCGCCCCACGTCGCATTTATCCTGCCCAGAAACATGACTGTTCAATGGAATTCCCTTATCTGTTGACCCTGGCAGCGCCAACGCCACACGCTTCGCCGATACCTGCCTCGATTTGTATACGTCTATATATATAAGCGGCTGATCAAGTAATTTCTTCAGCCTCAGCCAGCTGTGGCCTGATCAGATCAATGGCTAAACGTACTTGAAGTTTCACAAGTATGTGCTGTATATTTCTGTAGAATGGTTGACAGAAAAAAGATATGACAATTTTATTCTGACAGTAATAGGATGGGGTTAAAGAGTTACTTCACCAAGGGAGAAAGTCGTAAGCGAGTTAGTCCCTACCCCCTCGCGTCTGACAAGGTAAGATATCATGGCACTGTTGGTTTACAAATGTTTGTCGAGCAACGCGGCATTGAAACGGTTGGCCATCGTTTACACGAAAGATCAACAAAGAAAAACACCCGGAATACCTGAATGCAGTGGATAAATGATTGGACGTAGGCAACGAGACAATAACTCAGCAGACGTAGGGCATAATACGGGCATGGAGAGAAAGAATTATACTGGTGGACAGCGCATTAGCTCCGTATCTGTATGTAGTACATGGTATTGTACTGGTTTAATGGGTGGGCTAAAATTATTGCGCTAAAATAGAGAAACGGGTCGCTTCTTACAATCTATGAAGCGTATAATGATGTCAATGGCGTGCGTCTTCCATTTTTTAGTTGAAATACAAAAGGACAATCAAACTCGTAAAATGAGACAACGCGCCATTTATCTTGAAGAAGGGTGTCGTGTCTGTGAGCTGAATGATGTGTAGGTTATAGCGAATACGAATCGCTATATCTCTATAGAAAAGCGTCTTCATGCGCATTTTTTATGATAGGTAGCGACCTACTAGGCACCGTCTGCATAATACCCGGTAGCGGTCTAAGACTCATCTGACTAGATAACTTTACTCAGGCGATTCATCTTACTTTAACTTTTCATATTGTCGTGATACTTTTTCTTAGCGTAGCAATCCTCTCTCCTAATTCGCACGAGCGCATTTATTAATTGACTTTAAATAAAGTAAATATTTCGGGTTCTGTGCCCGATACTACCGTTAAACACCACCTAAGATAACCGACATCCAACGAAATATGCCCATGCCCGTGTATAATTGGATCCGAAATCTTTTCGTTTGGCCCCACAATGCATGTATCAATAGATAGATCATTAAATGATACAATATGATCTAATCGACTGCTATGTTCATCGTCGATGTCTACAGGGAAGCTTTATAGGGGGGGGGGGGGATTGTTTTGCGTCGCTTTAAAATAAACGGCGACAAATCAATTGCAGCATTAGACTCGAAATAAACTATTTCCAGTATATCATCAGGTAGGAAATCAGCTGCCGATAAAATAAACCGGATTCCCCTTAGATGAAATTCAGAAAAGCAACGTACCCAAAAAGGTCGAAAATACTATTTTCACCGAAAACGGTCGGGCTAACCGTTGAATACACGCATAGAGAAGCTGAACCAAAACTAACGTCGAAACTTATGGCTCTATTTGTATTTATCGTAATAGATTGGCCCGAATTTGCGGAAGTAACTGTATCGCCGCGTGACGATGTCTGGCACAAACTAGCGGTGCCTACACTCATCTATTAGAGGCTGGGAATATTGGACAGATAGACAACAGCGGTATAGTAGAATGAAATGTATCATAGGGGAACATATGGAGAGTTATTAAGAGCAGTAGGGGGCGGTAGTAGTAAGAGGGCGCAACTTGGCAGCGCGAACATTCCATTTCACGCAATCAGTGATTTAAGCAGTAAAAGTGGCAGAGGGAAACTAAGCGACTTGAATTTATCTTCGGGCTAAATTTTATAGACATTGTTTGGTGACGAGGGTTTGCAGCTTTTTTGGGGTGGAATGGGGCTGGGGTCGAGGGCGGCAGGGGCAGAAATAGGTAGCTTTTGAATGATGTTACGCTTTCTTTTACTGTAATGTAACTGGAATAATTTTTTTTTTTACACAGTTGGAATATTTACAAAGTTAGGAGAGCGAAGGAAAAATCGGTTGTGTCTATCTGCTGTTTCCACGTGCATCAAAAGCAGCCACTACTTGACTTACCATACATCTAACACTTCGACTAAATAATATAGATTTCAGCCTGCTACTTTTGTAAGTCAATAAGTCATCTCAAAGACATTTCAAATAGCAGTGATAAATTAATAATTGCGGCTTTATTCAATCACGCTATTCTATCTCATATATGTTGCTAGCAGGGCTTGAACTAGTAACCCCTGGTTTTTTCTCTAGAGGAATAGGATACATTGTATGAAATGAATTAGACGTACGAGTATGCGAGGCGTGCGTGTAACAATACAGAGGCATGATTACCCATTTACCATCACACGCACAGAGCGCGAGCTATAAATGCTACACTAAAGATCGCCAATTGTATTTTTGTTCATCTTTCCATGTCATCGCTGATATCAGCGACACCGTCATCGGTTCGACAAATCCTAAATCACAAACTGTGACGGAAGCTGTGGGCATCCGATCACTCCTTAATGTTACACGTCCACTGTCCTATGACGAAATGGTTCGACTCTGGCGGCTATTTTGACGTCGTGTCGTCGTTAGTGCTGCATTCGCTATAACTGGGCGTCATTTAAACGTCACTTTTGTACAAATCTACAGATGAACATTTACGACGCCTTCATTAGCCAATGCTACGGCGCCATATGCGGGGGGAACTTCTGATTTTAGTTACTATGTTGGCTATTCCTTCTTTTGGTGGCGTTCCTTCTATATCGTTCCCAGTGCACCGCTGCGCACAGTATGGCGTGTGAAAAGTACCAGTGGGTTTTGTGAGCGCCGATTTCTGTCGGAGTCGTCTGTGTCGTCGTATCGTAGTCTTTTTGTTAGCGTCATTTTCGATTCCTTGGTCGTTGGTCAAGCAATGAGCCATAGTCGAGGCGCTTACCGCTTTTTGAAACGCGTATTCGGACCTGCGTAATAACAACAACAAATACTGGTAAACTTCCATAAGGAAATAGTCATTCGTAATAGTTTTACCTTGTAACTACTGTCCACTACAACGGGGAGCAATATTTTTGTCTACGTGGAAACCTACAGAAAAATCGGCCTAAATCGAAAAGGAACAGCTTTCGAACTCGAATATTTGGTTATTTAAAAAACCATATATTTTCTTGCTAGCCCGGTTAGTTTATCAGTCGTTTACGCAATTTGTTTGACTGTCTAGTTCTGTTTTCCCATTATGATATTATGCATCCTCCATTGGCAACAATTTAATCCAACGACATAATTAAATATGACTTACTCACGAGTGCCTTTCGTCTGCTACCAACTCAGTCAAAATGCTATCCCTATTGTACATAGAATGAAGAATGCCAGTATTAGTAATAGCAGCAAATAAACGATTCACTTATATATTACAGACAAAACCGCGCGGGTTCATGTGGGCCAACATTTCTGTTCTGTCGATAGTCGATCATAAAAACGTTATGGAGAACTTTTCTCGCTACGTCTCGAAGAACTAGTCTAGTTTGATGATCTCCTTCATCCTGGATGCGTATCGTATCGACCACAGATCAACGATCTTGCGTCGTCCCCGCTAGTAGCTCACCGTTGCTTATTTTATCGCTGGACTGCGTCGCTCGTTGCACGCTTCTAGGCAAGCGCGTTTAAACGTCGCGCGTGCAGCTTTTGGCACAAGCGCAGCAGGCCCCTATTTTGACGCGCTGTCGACGTCATTTGGAACGGGCTGAGTTAGCTGTCGTTACCAAGTGCCCAATCTATTCAGTCCAATAGTGGATGCCGGGAGATAGGAGGCCTGGACGGTGAGCCTCGATAAAAATGTCCGTATTGCCATGCTGTGTCTAAGTCTATCAAACAGCATACAACAGCAAACATAGCATAATCGTCCGCACGAATTTATCTTTCCCTTTTCCTCGTTTCCCCTTTTTCTCCTTTGTCTAATATTTTTTGCTAAGTTTTGTCAATTCATTGTTATTCCTTTCGTAGTTTTGTGTTCCCGTTACTATTATTCTACAACAGGGGTAACGCCGAGTTCACATTACATAGCTATAATATATATATAGCACAAGTGGGTGTTCCTTCCTAACGTATCTTAGATGTGACCATTTCTTAACGCTGGCTACAAATATGACTACGCCAAAGCGAATTGGATGCATTTATATGCTGGTAGCGTATAAAAATTTCTCATGTTTTCAGTGCCTATACTTTTCCTAAATGTTTCAGCTGGTAAGTTCCGAAAACATGGGTAATTATATTTCACAGACTAATCGAACAGCATCAGGGATTCCCTGAGACGATTGACTCCCCTCTTTAGCAAGGCATATTTACGTTCAGGCTCAAATTCAGACAACTACGTATACTTTAAGTTCAGTAGGCAGATACTCTGACCATTACGCCACCATCAAACGCGAACATCTCACACAGGCACAGCGTTGCGCGACGCATGCGTGTTACGACTGTTCCGGACTGAGCCAGACTGCAGGGTGCGTTAACAGCATCACTCACCGTCACTGTCTCCATCGTCATCATATGCACGATTTTCAGCGATGAATTCGGCGAAGATAACGCAGAAATAAGAGACAAGAAGCTGAAGACCGCGCGCACTGGTCTGTTATATTACCATAAATAGTAAAAATGGCGATAACAACGACACAAGCAGTATCATAGCATATTATATAACATGACAGGAGTGAGCCAAAGTTTTCGTCTTAGTTTAACGCCGTCGGTATGGTGATACGATTGAAAAATGGACCCGGTGACGATTTCTGGACTCGCATTCGTTAAATCAACTTAAAACAATTTCTTCCAAAAGTGTCAAGTAAATAAAAAGGCGAGTGAAAATAGTTTATCTGAATGAGCCTTTATCAAAATTCGAAGCGATCATTCGATCAGTACATGACCGAGGACGCATTTTCATGTGAACGATTTTTCATCAATTTTTTTTTATTGGAGAATGTTATCTACAATATATTCGGTATATTTCGGTAGTAGTACAAGGGACCTGTTAGAAAAACTTGGCAAAAAACAACGTACCAAGACAGGACGGTACTGTGAAACCCTTGACTGAAAATAGCGCCAAATATTGAAGAACAGCGAAGTGTGAAGCACATATATATATATATATATATATATATATATATCCCGTTTATATTCGTGTCACCCAAATCTCGATAAACTTTATATACCGCGTTATAATCACCGCGATCTCTGTCGGTTCTATCGAAGAAACCCTACTGGAAGATCTTCGTCACACTCCTAACTCTTAGTTAGACAGATGAGGTACACATTGATTCTCCTTCTTCGTCGATTCCTTCTGCTCATGGCATCAACAACCAGCGCATATCTTCATACCAATCTCCGTCTTTGTACGGCTACAGCCAAACAAATCAAGACCCAGCAGCAACACTACATTGCGTTTGTTGACAATGTTTATTATAAGCGGTTCCGAATGGACATTGTCAACAAATTCGTGCTGACATTCCGAGGGTTTGTAGTGATACGAAGCCCATTGAAATAGGCAATAGCACTGTTGCCTAATGTCCTGATCCATCCTTCAAAAGGGGAAGGTTTCTCTACCTTTTCGTGTTGTTCTGTTTGATCCCTTCAACTAGCTTTTTCCGTGTTAGCGGTACTGGTCATCTTGCCAGCCGAGATTAGAACTGATGGAGCACTTTTTAGCCTATTGTTAATCTTATTGTTTGTACTGTTGCCGCTATTAGTATATTGTGTGTTTGTTTAATTGGTCTGTGATTGACACGCGGCGTGCTTTAACTCGTCATTTCAGTTTTGTGGTTAACGACTGCGATCGGAATAGTATAGTTAAGACGGCAAGCGATGGCGGTATCGAATGACGTTGGGTAGCCGGCCAGTGGCATGTTCTGACTACCCGGATGTAAAAGATATGATTTGAATCAAGCTGTTAGAGGAATTGGAATCCAATTGGGAAATACCGCCCATGAATCGTCATGAGCGAGGCACGGTTAGGGGGCTAATGGGAACGGTTAAAAGTAATCAAGCATATAAAGCAAAGCGTCACCGGGTTTATAAGTTTAATTAGTTGTTTAGTTCGTTTCATTATAACTGCAGCCTTAAGTTGGACGAACTGTTAAAGGCAATTTGACACAACCAGCTATTAGCTATTGATTGTAACGATCGCTCGACGACGAAATGTCCTTATCAACTACGGAACGCTGCAGTACATACTAGAATTCGACGGCGGTAAAAAGTTGATTATTCTTTGGCGAAAGATATATACTATACACTAGTCCTAGATGTCCTTCGTCGGTGTGCCGTTTTTAAAGATAGACCAATAACAGGTCGTATGCAACGCACGTGTAAGTACAGTCTCCTATTTGTTGCTTCGAAACAATGGTGTTATTTTTATAATAAGCATTTTAAAATAAAAACAACTGTCGAGTACAGCACACGTCAAGAAGAGTGTTTTCGTGTAATCGTATCTAGTAGAATTAGCCAATTATTTGTCGTACATTAATCATAGTTTAAAATGCATGTAAAAGTATCGATGCAGTTGATAGACGGTGATGTCCCGTGCATTTATACATCAACGCCTAACATAGTCTGGGAAGGGGTTCAGTCCCCCCTCAGTTATTTTGCAGCTTCTCTTATTTACGTTTCTGTGTGCTTCATCTTTCTGCTTGCTTTTCCCGTAGCGTGGACAACTTGAAAAGTGCCATCGACCTGACGCAGAACGTACCCAAAGAGAAACAGGTCTTGCTTATTTCCGGTGGCGAATGCCTGAACAACTCGCGAACGGTAGCCTCGTACGGGGCCGGCACCGATACTAACCCAATATTTTTGTTCAACAAGACGCTGTACGCGGACCTACAGTTGCCCAGTTCACCGGAAGTTGGTCGACATCAGTTCAATAACCCTCATTATGAGCGACAAGGTTTGAATATTAGCTATTTTCTATTGCAAAGCACGTAATGGTTCATCTCATACTTGGTAACTATCACTCGCAAATATTTTCAGATATTAGTCCAATTAATTATTTTTCTGCCACATCAAGCTGGATAAACGCCGACAAACCAATGACTGACTAACCTTATTGTCTTTCTTTTCATTTGCAGAAGCGCTTACATTGCAGAAGTTACAATCGCATTGTGCGCTTGAACCCACCATGGTTACGATCAGGAAACGAACGCAATTTGCTCAAGAACTCTATGAACTATCAGTTCAGGAGGCTAAGCTGTGTCGGCAAAAGGTGCACGAACAGCATCTCCAGCAGCAGGTGATTGATAAAATAAACCTTTAGAAAAACAAAGCTGAGCCAATCAGCCGATTAGGCGTCCCCCAGACGAGCAATAGACAATGTAAAGCGTATTGTTTATCAATCAGAAATAAACCAACGTTGTTAGAAATATCTAGATAATATAATATCAACACAACCTCTATAGTTGGCACATTGTTTTGTGCGCTTGTTTAAATAGGCGTGGTCAGCGGTAATTGCCAACCTTGAGGACGCAGGCGTAGCGTTCGAAAAGCGGTCGCGTAGATTTTTGCTCCTTTTCGAAACGTTTGTGGCGCGCAATGCCGAATTTCAAATGATTCAAGACAATTTCCCCGAGGATTGTATGTTACTCGCCAGGCTCCCGCTACTGACTAAGCTGACCCAAACATCACAACATCAGGAAATGAACGATTTGAACCTGTCTTCGACTGACGGTTTGCATGACATTTATGTCACCCTATACGTGATAGTTATTATTCAATCGGAAACTTACGATCAATGAAAGTGGACAAATTGAAAATATATGCTATAACTAGACTAACCCATTCAATTTTCACTGTTGACGAGCTTCGCTGATAAAAATTCAGTTCAATTTGAAATTTGCTTTATAAATAATGCCGGTTTATTGCGAGCTACCGCATGCCTAAAATACATTAAAATTAATTTACATGGCACCCTATCGCCGACCTTAGGACTGCCGGCCACTCTTCTGGACTACGTTATTCGATCAAACCCAGAAAACAGTTTGGAGGATTTGGCCGAACAGTGTCGTAAAGGGCTGACGCAGTTGACTCCGGAGGTGCTTGAAGAGATGCGGAAAATGATCAAGGAAATCCTTGATAAGACCAGCCAGCCGAATTTCAAACATATTAAGGGTTTGTAGTCGTACTTCGTTTCTTGTTCTGATAAATTATACAGGTTATAATCTTGTACTCAGTCTAACGTTGTTGAAATCCCAATCAATACATTTATCGAATCTGATTCCATTACCGCGAATCATTGGTTCCTATGCGCTCTTCTAATTAACGTCGCGCTGTTGGTTCTTCATCGATATACACTCATCAATTTTGTCTTTACTGACACGGTGTTTTCAAGTACGCACGTTTATAATAGAAATATGCCTTAAGTGGTAGGGTCAAGTCGGGATGGATAGTTTCTGCTAACAAACCGTGTTCATATCTGTTTATCTTAATACCAACACGGTTTTACTAGGTCTGGAAGATCGTCTGAGCGGACTCGAGGAGCTGATGCGGAAGGCCGACGACCTGGTCATTAGGCAAGAGCCAAATTGTCAGAGTTTCTTGCTGATGCAGGCAAATGCTGCCAAGCTGAAAGACAGTGAGCGTTCGCTAATGATTCCTGATTTATGTAGCACTCAACCCGAGATCCTGCAAAAGATGCATCTAAATTATACGATGCTCAAGGACATTACGCGTCGTTGTTCAGTGGCCAAGAACGAACTGTCAGAAAATCTAAAGTACCGCTTGGCATACATTACCCAGGTAGAAGGGAGCATCGGTGATATATCGACTAAGCTTAAAGTCTACGAAAAGCGGATTGAAACCTTCTCCCGGATCCTTAACAAAATGGAGCAGATTCATAGCGCACCGCAAATTTATGCAAGATCTGTTGCCGAGGTAGTATCACAATCGAGTCATCCCACATAGGTCATGCTACGCTGATCTTAACAGTATGACTTTTTTTCTAATACGTATTACCGATAATGAGCCCGCGACGCACGGGCTGTGTAATATTCAATTACTTCTCTAATAATTTATAGTAGGTATTATTTGAATTTTCATTATACCGTCTATTTCGCGCCACTACCTTCTTCTCTTCATCAGGTGGTTCGGCGAAAGCGCTTCTCATCCCTCTATCTCAAGTGGGCCGGAGGGTTATCCGCGCATTGTAAAGAGGTCTACAGAAACGAGCTGGCTCAAAGGAGGGCGTACAAGGAGCAAACGCGGAGTCACTTCTTGCGAAAGCTCTTCCCAGGCCTCGATGATGTTCCGCCCCCGTACGCCACGTCGACCCCGGAGATTTTCGATGATCGCTTACCACCTGTCGAACTCGTTGACGTCGAACAGCTCAAGCGCGCCATGCCGGCAGATCTTGCCGGCTTACTTGAGAGCAGCACCTCGGTACCTTCGCTATCGCTGATGGACATTGACAACGTCAGCCACTCGGCCTCAGATATCTCGTCGAAGAAGACAGTCGAATCAGACGCTGTATCCCATCAGGAGGTACGAGTTTACGATATGGTTACGGCCTCAAGCCCTGCTGATCCCGGATACGTCACCGACAACAGTAACAATGTTCTAATGGAGCTCAGCGTAGAAAAGGTCCGTTTGTACGGAGACCTCTGTATATCGCCTGGCTCTTAGTTGCAGAATTAGATTACGCTCTACATTTGACAAACACATTGCCTCATGATTTAAAAGTCTTCATTAGGGAAAAGTTGTGTTTAGTTATTGTGTGGTGCATGGTTAGCATTCGCGTTCAGATAAATTCGATTACTGGACATGCTCGAAGACATCTTAGAATCGATCTCAAAAATAGTAAAAACTCAAATATACACTGGAACAATAGTAGAATTTAACAAGTGTGTTTGTTCTGCATTGCAATCTCTAAACAGTACACAATTAGAGCATACAAGGAAAGCCTCGATTTCGCCGACCTTCGTCTTTATATAAACGGTTCTAATTGTTCGTCTTAGGCCAACGATATAGGAACATTTAGCACCGAGGTAAAAACAATGGTTTTACTAAAAATGTCTGTCAATGCCGGATACAAAAAAAAAAAAAACATTATCTTGTCAGATCTGCGAAGTGCCGTATAAGCAATGTATAGTTTTCCCTAAGGCGGAAGCCCTTCGGCTTTTGCATAGTTCTCTTTCGTCTTTGTCAAGTAGAGACATTAACGATTAAGTATAGTTTTAGTTTAGCGAGTGTTGACCATTCTGTTTCTGAAGGTGGGTACCGGCAGCGAAGCTGCCTCTGCTCAAGAACAGAAGATATGCGTCGATGTACTGCACTGTGAAGAGATGCGGGAAAAAGTTCGCGGTTGCGTGAACGACCTTCGTGTCACTGTTGGCGCTTTCGTGGATGACACGACTATGCTTGCGCAGGATTTACGGCGTTGGACAGGAGAACTGGCTGAGGATGCAACCAAAGTAGCGACGACCGTTGCTGCCATAGTTCAGGGAGGCCAAGACAAAGAGAAATCTCTTGAGAGACAGCTTGAAATTGAGCTTCACAAGCTTAAGGATGCTCAAGCGTAAGTAGATTCGGTGGATACTGTAGATAGAAAGTGTGTGAAAATAAGTCATGTTGTCTTCTATTGAAATGGTTTATCTTAAGCCCGCATATAGCAATCAGACATTGCTGGCTGTGTTAGATATTGGTTGATGATTTTTCCACACGTTCTTTTATGCATTGTTATTTGATCTCTTCTGTCTTCTGTGTCCATCCACAAACGGATGTTGGTCCTTGACGTCTATACAGTGAGATCGAACTCTACTACGATCAGCTCCGCCAGATGAAGGAGCTTGTGGACCACTCCAAACAAGAAATAGAGATTCAGAAAGCTGATTACGACTCGCGGCTAACCAAGTTGCAGATGGAGCACGAGCTCGAGCTAGAGAATGTTGAGGCACGATACAAACAGGAACTTACGCAACTTAATGCTCGGATAACCGAGATACAGGTACCTATAATTGATGAAATAAAAAATATTTTCATTCTACGGCGCACATGTTGAAATGAGTTGACGCGTTCCTCTGCGACATATTGATAGTCGTACACTTTTCAAGGGAACCCTCACATTGTCAAGCTAATCTATGCTGTTGCTACATGTCATGTGTTGAATTATGAAATACTACCACATTCGTTGCTCTTTCTAAAGACAGAACAAAAAAGGAATTACTAACCTGGAGTGCCACGTAGTTCCGCTGTGTGTAAAAATAGTTGCTCGTATGCTAAATATAACTTACTGATACGCTACCTATGTCCGTGTCCTGCTACGGTTCTCTTTTTTCTACATACTTGTCGTTTTTGGATTTTCTCTTTTCGGTTTTTTACAGGAACAGAATGAGCGGCTGATCGTCGCTCAGGAAGATCATGCCACGCAGTTAGCGAACGTCGTAATCGACCACGAGGGGCGTTTGGCGCGACTTCACGAAGAATTCACTGCTCGCGAACTTGCCGTCCGCGAGGACCTTGAGCGCCACCACAAGAACGAGCTTGAGTCGCTTCGGTGTCGGTATAAACTGACGACGAGCGTTATGTCGACGTCTTCGAGCACCATTGGCAGTGACGTGGTCAGCAGCCTGAGTTCACCACAAGGCGGAGTGACTGGCCCATTGTTACTGCCAGCCGGAATTTCACATAGCCAAGAGATCGAAAATCGTTGGAGACTCCGCGAAATGGAACTTGAGGAAAGAATCCGTCAACTCGAGCGAATGCTTCAAGACAGAAACAATGGTCAGTTGCTCTGGAACCTCGTCCGGGAGCTATTAGATTCTGCGGATTTTTCGAACAATGCGAATTTAACCCTTTTGTGTTTAGCTATTGTGATTATAATATTGTCTGTGTTGAATCTTTTTTTCGCCACATGATCTTATGTTGATCATGCGGTTTCGAAATCGTTTGTTGACTCGATACATTTGGTTTGTAGTAGGCAAATTGGCAACGAAACGGCATGAATATGAATTCAACCTTTTGCGTATCGCATGCCTGCACCCAGTTTTGAATCCTTT
Organism: Varroa destructor; assembly: GCF_002443255.2. Taxonomy (NCBI): domain Eukaryota; kingdom Metazoa; phylum Arthropoda; class Arachnida; order Mesostigmata; family Varroidae; genus Varroa; species Varroa destructor. The sequence goes on along the minus strand of NW_019211454.1, from coordinate 9,272,283 downwards.
GGCACAAATGTTATTCCTTGTTCGTAGGACTTTCGTGTTATGTTGTTGTACAAAATAATAATAATTATTATTATTATAGCAGTAACAGTGTAGACAACAAGAGTACAGGCGCGCGTGCCCATCAAACCGAAACCGTGATGTAACTCTGTGATGCACAGTATATATATATATATATATATATATATATATATATATATATATACAATAACAATGATCTAAGCATTATTTCGTGTTACCAGCTAACACAATCTCAATCTTGCAATACCGCAAATACTAAGCTAATATGTGAGAGTTACTAAGTTAGTTGAAATAATAAATATAATCCTTGATAAACATCGAATTCTGTAACTGCACTATTATACCAAGAGTTTTATTGACGGCATGCCCTCACGGGTTTTGTGGCGGCAGACGAAGCTGTTGCCTAGCGAGGTTCAACATCGAATATACAGTGAATACTGGTATCTTTTCATTTTTTCACGTTCATACCTTCTTTTTACCTTAGACGAGACACCTGTTGTTAAGGTTGACTGCGTATAGTGGATCAGATGTAGCAATTTTTATGAACTCGACAGAAAAGGTTTTGATCTGATAGCTAGAACAGTTTATGCATTTGGTGAAATACATCGCCGGCAAAACGTATTTAGCTCTACTTTATTAGCTTGTGGTACCACTTCAATAGGTCCCAAACGAAACCATGTCAGGCCGAGCTACAGGACTCGCTGCGGATAATTGGTTTTGGGTATGTTTTTTTTTTGAGAAATGTTAGGAAAATCATTCATATTTTTTTTTAAATCTCGGTTTGGGCGCTCAGTGTTAGTAATGCTCATAAAGCACGCATACCCACTTGCGTGAAACTTCCACGATAACAGATTACAGTGAAAGACTTTACCGAATACAATAAGCCCTTATCCATTGTTACATCATTGTTATAATGATCTATTACGGTAATAATCGTACGCGGACCATATAACGCGGTGACGATTTATAGCTTGGCTCGAATCGATGAGAATAAATCAACTCAATGTATAGATATTCAACTATTTCGAAACGTATCCAAAACAGCTGAAAGACCTTAGTTGGTTTTAGCTTTCATTTTTTTACACAGTGGTACCCGGCACTGTACACACACAGCACGGATATGTATATATACGCGGTCTATAAGATTTAGAACTTGCGACTTGCCTGTGTGTATGAGAGCCAATAAATATGTCTATGTTTGTGATATATCTCAATCAATTATCCTGCGTGTGTGTGTTATTTATTCACAAAAGTATCTTTTCCTATTTACCGCCAATCTCTCTAGTTCTACGCTGTAACATACTGAAACAAGCACGACCTCCTTCATTGTTTCCGCTGGTGCCCGTCGTTGTTGAGGTCCGTCTCATCGTCTACCTCTTTCGTCTGCTTAGAGTCAAAATCGTGAAGTTGTTCCCTATAATGTTTTCAACAAAAAAAAAATCTAAAGAAAACAATAGAACAACGAAAAAACATCTTGATATGGTGTATTTGGTCGTCGGTGTGTTTTGTTTTTGCATCTCTCCACTAGATTCCCCTTCTCCGGCAGTGGTAGCCGGGGTCATGGACACCAGCTGTACGTCGGCGATGAGCAGTCTGCAGATGATGGTCGACTCCCAGTATCGCGTCATGGCCGAAAGCGCTGTCGGAACTTTAGCAGGGCCCGGAATCGGCGGCGGAACGTCAACGGCGATGGTTGAATCGACAGTCGTTCGGCTCCAGCCGTCCCACACCAACAACAATAATCCGGCAACAGCGATGGAACTAATCGAGCAGCTTCGTGCGAAAGAGGCCGAAATCCAACGGATACAGATGCGTCTAGTTTCCAGCTGCGGAACGGGATCGTTGCCATCATTGAGCAGCGACCGAGTATCGATTCTCAGCTGCGTCCACGGAGACGTCGTTCTACTTGCGTATGACGACAATCATGAAAATTATGTCATCTTTATGCTCGGTCCGCTGTTGCATTTCCTACACAGGGACTCGCTCGAGGAGCTTCGGCTGAGTACGGATCGGGAGAGATCTACGAAACGCTGGATCATTGGCGAGGTCGTCGACAAAGAGTACTGCGAGGCCAGGAGGGTAAGCATGGATAGCCGCTGCATTCATCATAACTTAATTTTTTAGCTGTACCAATGTTATTGAGACAATCTGATGCTTTGTTATGTGATTGTATTTGATTTATTCTAATTGGAAAACGGCTGCTCGACCAAATGATTGCTGCAAATTTATTTTACTTACATTACACATCACTACACGTATTACAACCATTGTTTACCCCGTTTTATCCTGTAAACAACACGTACAGCACTTGAAACAGGTGTACAGTTGAACCAACGCTAAAAGACAAGTAGATCAGCTATTGTACATAACCAATAACTATATCGGCATAACGATCACAAGCACATGTTGGTTGTTTCGTAACAATTAAGTCATAAAATTACAACATCTCGGTAATTCACAAGAAAATCTCTCAGTAGCCTCTGCGACTCCTCAACCGTACTGCTCCTATTGATTTGTATTATACTTAATAGGCGGTGAACCGGTATAGGCTAGCTGTTGGTACGCGCTTCTTCCGTGTCAAGGTTCGGCCGTGGGATCGTCAGGGAGCCATGCGTCGAGAACAGGAGCGTCGCCAAGTTCTCAAGGCGGCGGCAACGGCAACGACAGGGGCGGCTACGCTGTCAGTCCCGCTCGGCAACAACAGTGAAAACGCTGGTGCTAACGTAGCGTCAGCCGTGGCTCTGGCAACAACACTGAGTTTAAACGCTGCTACAACCACAACAGTAACCGCTGGAGTGGGAGGACCCTCAGACGGACCAAATTTGCCGGCTAGCGCCGCTTCACCCGTTGCCTCGCCAGCTACTTCAATTTAATCTAATTGAACCGAGTCAATAATTCTGACGCTAACGATAATAAGAGCAAGCGCATTTACAACAACGAGCAATTAGAATAACGACAAATGGAGCGCCCCGTTAACGACTCATTAAGCGAAGGAAGGTACAAGGCAACGATGTAGATCGGACAGCCACAATGATAGAGAACTTAAGCGTAAAAATTAACAGCAACAAAGGCAAAAACAATAATAACACCTATGACGAGAGGAACAGTGGCGTTGTTAGCATTTGTAAGGGTTACAAAAAGGCGATCTAGAGAAGAGGATCGGTTTAGCCACTGCTAGTAACAGCGACTAATGCAATGATGGGTTCGTCTTTTTGTTAGATTCGATAACGACAGTTGAGGGGATGTAAAGTCAGGATTTAAAAGGCGCACTCAGATTAGATATATATATATATATATATATAGAGGTTAATTCCAAATTTTACAGGAACAAACGACAGGGACTTGCTTTTTAAAATTGATACAAGGCTTATTTGAACATCATAATGACAATGGGACTCCACTGAGGGCCGATCATGCGTGCGCAGTGGGTGAAGAATCGATACCCGGTGGCAAAAAATTGGCTATTCATCACGATGATAACATACGTTGTGCATGAATGTATGAGTTCGTATGTTTGTGGCTTTGAGTAAGTAGCTCGTTTCGGCTAGACGGAACGGCCGAATCACGGTGCCGGTACCTTCTAATCAAATTTTATTACATCTAGTATCTTCGAAACACCATTTCTTTCTGCCATAAATGATCGTAACGATCACGGGTTATCTTCCAAAGATCAGTTTTACACTGAGTCATCTGTCCATACGCCGCTCCTATGCTAAAAAGTATCCACTGGGTGCTATTCATTTATTATAATGTTTAGGGAAGCATAGACAGCTATGAACGGTATCGCAGTCAAGCTAGATAACAAGAAAGCTTTGGTGGAAAATATGGTTGATGACCGAGGCAACAGGTAACGAGGAGTAACGAATCGTTTGCGGATCTTTTCTAATAGATAGAAATAGATCGAACGACTGCGAATGAATTTAGCACTAACTAAACATTTTAATAGTAGTCTTACAGTAATTACGGTAATACAGAATGAATCGACGATGGCAAATCGTTGTTTCAACGAGCTGGTCTCGGCAGATGAAGAATCGGATTTATGTGCAGGTTAGGGTGGTAACGCCATATAGCGATACATACGGAACCATTAAAAATCTGTAAGAATGGATGAAGCTGATATAAACGTTAAGCGTGGCTGAGCATTCAGTAAGATCTTGAATGACAAAATCTACTTCAGCAGATCCTGATGTAATGAAACGAAGAAGGCCAATCCTGTAAAGGCATAGGCAACTGCAGGCAGGTATTAAGACAGCAAAGGACAGGCCAGTGGTAATGGTCATGCGAAAATGACCATTTGAAAATTTTACACGGATACGAACCTCGGGATCGCGGCAAAGGAATAAAATGCAACATGTTTCAAGTTGACAATAGAAATACTGATTATAATTCTTTATATCCACATATATGAGCGTTCATATAATATAACAGAACATACATACATATATATTATAGCTACACGATCTACGTTTCGATACCTGTTTCTGCCTCTGCCGTTTGATTCTGTGAATGAATTCCGCTATTGTCGTCATTTTCGCCGTTAGACAAAAGGCAAGACGATACAATATCTTTCAAACTGATATAAATACAGCCGTTGTTGTTGACCCGAATATGATTGGCAATTACGGTTATGGCTGTAGCGATCATTAACGACATCTATTATTGTTATTTCACGGTCCCTTCGCAAAATTCGCTTCTGCCTATATCGATGCCCTTTTTATCTGGGGTGGGAAGAGATCAAAATCTATCCGTTGGGTGACTGCCAGCAAGCAAGAACAGACGTACGAATGGGCGAGTTCACGAGGCAAGAGCTGAGTGCATGTGAAATAAGCGATGATATATAAGCGAAAAGATAATAAATAATGAGTTTCAGCGAAGAAACTAGTCTATGTACGTGTGCCCGGTTTTACAGCACTGAAATTTTCCTATCGGGTGTCTTCACATCTACTTGCGCACCTTCTATTTTTGTCTATACGCTCACAACGAAAAAGAACAGGAGTCGAAGGTGGATAACAGTAACAATAATGATGATAATGATAGTAACAATAGGTGTGTAGAGGATTGACTGAAAGGACCATTGAAAAAGCAATCTTAATGTACATAGAAGATAATAGATAGGGGCTGTACGTGTACGACGGGTTCAGTATGAAAGGATTCGTATGCTACCATATTCTACAAGAGAGCTAAGTGTAAAAAGAACAATATTGATAGTAGTAATAATATAAACAGTAGCGTATATACATATAATAATCAGCGGTTTGTCATAATTCATCGATTACCGGTGGCTGGCTAACAGACATGTTAGGTATACGCTAACACGAAGAGAAGATCCATAATGATCTTAAAAATGGCGTGTCGTTTCTAGACACTGAGATTTGCGACAACAATAGAACTACGTCGTTCGTAGGAGTTAGTAGCATAAAGCTCTAATAGTTGATAATGGATGCGGTGAGGACAAGTAGAAGAAGAACGACAGAGACTTTTCACAGATCTGTGCGCGATCGAGGAGTCGACAAAATGGTGGGACTCATGCGCGACTGTATGAGGACCAGGCATAACGACGAGGAAAACAAATAGCCGATAGGTAACACCGCGTCGATGGTGATGACGTTGGTGATTCTAACGATAATTAGGTGATAGCACTAGAATCCGGACGACGATGAGAAAATAGTTAACAAAGTGCAACTCTGCGACGTAACGTTTCATCGGACGACGTAACGACGGATTATGCGCTGTGGCACAAGTGATTCCGATGATTCATAGAACTTCGAACGATAACTTCAACCGCAAGAAGAATGGAATCACGATGGAGGGTCGTACGAGCATATAACGAACATGAACACGCAGACTATTTATGATAATTACTATTTACTAACTGTACGAGGCGATGAACGAGTCACAATACGAAACAAAATTATAGCTTGACATTTTGCGAGCTTCTCGTCCCCTCACTGACTATATCTACGTCCCTAAATTCTCAGAATGCGATTTGCCTCTCTTTCAATCAAGCAACTCATGCTGTTATGACGGCTGCCGCTGTTCCGCGACCGTATTCATTGGCAATATCGATAGCACGCAATAGAAGGCGTGTGGAAACCACATGCAGTAACAACAAATCAAGCGGAATGATTAGGCGAACAACAAGCCGCCGCCGCCGCCGCCGCCGCCGCCGCCGCCGCCGCCGCCGTAGCAACAATGACAGTGGCAGGTACGAGTGACCATTAAACGATGATGCCATGATATATATATATAATGATGTTATAATTATGGTAAAGTAATAATTAGTAATTGTGTATCCATGCAAGAGAACTGAGATGAAAAAGAAGAGAGCTGAAGCTATTGAATTAAGGTTCACTTTAGCCATCTTTTGATAGATGACGAACTGTAAAAAGCTGCTGGAACGCTGATGGGATTCTAAAGCAATGGCGGTTTTGGGGAGACGTTTAATCGAAGAACTAACTGACAGACTCACACAATATATATATATATATATATATATATATATGTAATACTGACGGGAGAGATGTCGGTAATCGTCAAGATGGAAACAAAGTGGATGTATATGAAACAATAGCTACTACGATAGGCAAATAACGAAGTGATGCCAATATTATTAATTATGAAAAACATAGTTAGTGATCACGTCGGCGATAACGGTTACGTGTCAAGTGGTGATCGATGTAGTACAGCGCGAGACAGAAGGAGTAAAAAAAACACAAGGAAATAAACCGGATCATGAGCGTTCCGTTTTTGCCGTTACTTCTCAGTTGCGATCCTTGTAGGAACTCTTCGACTTTTATTAACGCACGGGGAATGGACGAGCAGCTTCAATAGCTCAGAAGATAGGACTGAGAAATTAAAGGAGGGAACATCAAATACTACTTCGGCCATTACATTTCAGATATCAATTAAGGCACTGTACGGAAAAGCAAAAAAAGAAGCTTTAATGACCATCGAAATAGATAAATTATCAATATTACGACTGATCCCACGACAACGATGACGATGAGAACAGCAACAGAGGAACAATAGTAATTGCAACAGCGTATATTCCACGAAATCATTCTATTAATGTCCATCTATCATATAAATAGTTAGCAAATTAATCAAGATTGCAAGCCGACATGCAGTCTCGCCGCATCCCTCACCGCTCGTACACACACAAACGTACACGTGGGCTTGCACATAAACACACCGTATCTAGGCGAAAAAAATGCTTCACTACACCAAATATGCCCCCTTGAATCATGCTTTATCCGGTCCGTATGCTCTGACCAACTAGAACTTGGCAAGAAACAACCGAGGAACTTGCCGTAGCCGTCCCTTCTATGTCTACCATGGTTTTTTCGCTTTAACAGAGGCCTACACAGAAATGCTAAAACGCAGGCAATTCCGCCAAATGCTCGAGCGTTTCTCATTACCAGAGACGCTGACTCCATATACTTGTACGTATTTCGCAAATACTCACGGCCTCAGATGCACAGGAGTCAGTCAACTAACAATTCAAGTTATTCCCGTTTCTCAGGCCACCCTCAGCATTTCGCCGTGTTCAGTGCCACGGTATTGGAAGCGGGCAGGCGTGCGTGCGACAGGCTGGGATTAAACGGAAAACATGATATATGGGCGTTCGATTTTGTAGCATTTTTTGTTTCTGTTCTCTCTGTTGAACACCTCTTTGTGGTGCTCATTGTGATAGAAACTGCGTTACTATATACATGTATGCGATGGGGTAATATTGATAACAATAATTATAATCGAACAGTTATTGACCAGCCGGGTTGCTTATTAGAATACAGAGAGTAAAATATAATCAGCTGTACCACGACGGCGACGATTCTAGTAGAGGTCACTAATTAACTTTATATTCCCGCTCCTTCACCGTCGCCATTCACTCACACTGAGTTCATCCTCACGCAAAAGAAGCTATCGGTACCTAGCTGTGTACGTAAATGTGTGAGGTGTATGTAAGCATTGGTTAGAGTTGTGTCTCTTAAATTTCCATTTGTATTTAATTTGCTGTGCTGAAAAAACACGTTTATAGAAATAAACATGTTTGTTAATGTCTGTTCGCTTACTGTCTCATTGTACCACTGCATCGAATCTATTTATACATCCGGGATGGTGGAGGGTACCTGGAATAGAAGCGTGGAAAATTTACATTTAAATCTATTATTACACTGAATAGAACCGTAACGATAACAGCAACAGTAATTTCATAGTCAACAATTAAAGAGTCACCAACGACAACAATAACACTATACATAGGCGAGCAGTACCTTCGCACGCAACATAACCTTAATCAAAACTAGTAAAAAATAAGGGCGCGGTTTTTCTTTCCGATTAATTTTTATTTATATATGATCACTTTATCGGGAAAAAAACGAAATAAATATACCGCAACAACTAGTGTCTGGAATCAGTCATTGTCATGCGATAACTCAACACTAATGTCTCAGAGCCACCATAGCAGGGCAACACCGATCGTGACAGGAGCAAGCAAAGGCTACAATCCATATATAGGTCGTTTAATCATTTTCTAATGATTTTGTGTATTTGAGTGCTACCATAACTTCCTCGCCTTTTTTTTTATATATATACATGAATGTATATCCCGTCCCAGCAGCGCGAAAGGATTGGGTAGGGAAGCTCGAAAGGGGTTTGAGAAAGGGAGCTGTGTTCTTAACAATGGTGAGCGATACTGATGTGAAAATGGCAACAATGAGATAATTCCGCAGACAATATTAGTTTTGCCGATTATCGTGATGATGGTGAGCGCGGATACGTTACGTGGCTCTATGTGAAGTCTACCTTATTATAGCAGTGTATATAGCTTTGAGTCTATTGTATATTTGAATTAAACTGACGTAAAATATGACAAAGATATAATAATGATAAAAAAAAAAACACTGACAAACAAAAAACAGATGCAAATAAATTTCGATTTTAGATCCAAACTTGAACAGCGTGCTGTGTATTTCATTGGATATGAGATCAGAATAGTACATTACGCGATTCCAGTGTCTAGCTAAGGTAATCGCGTAACTGATGCGTCCGAATCATCTGTCTTTGCAGATTGCTTTTTACGGCATGAAAATTTGTTCAGATTCCTCAGATATGGAACTGATCTTCGAGCTTCATATGGCTCTAACAGTGTCCTGCAGTGTCTTTCTGGAAGGCGTTTCTGTGTGGCGGATCCTCTTAAGGTGTCCAGTTTATGTTCGCCGGTATATACTCCTCTGTAGCTCCCTTTTACTATTTCATTTTCTTAATGAGTGAGTTTAGTGAATTACATAGAATATGTGAAAAATATTTCGGCTGTAATAATGATTTTCGCACGAATCGTCTCACCTGTGCAGACGACAGTGTCTGATGTTTACATGTGAACGCAATGTCTTTAACACTGCACTAACATTAGGCGCGTAAATTCATGGTTCGTCGAAAAGTAGCGTGAGCAGCGTGCTACGTTTTGTCGTATCCTATCACCTCATCTTTTAGGAAATTTTACAGATAATGCACTTCTGCCAAACATAAGTCTTCTCCGATCGTGAATACTGGCTAATTCGGTGAGCCTCGTTATTGTAGTCTGCTCTTCAGAATACGTTATCGACGTGCAAGATGATAGTGACGTGCAATGGTAATGACACAAATTTCCCATCAGACCGTACCGAGAAGAATTTTCAACAAACATATAAACTTTGAAATTTTTGTGAAGAATTTTAAAAATTAATCAATGAAATTATGGGAACGCTATGATCAACTAGTTCTTTAATCATTCACAAAACAAAATTAGGTATAACTATATACATAGATTTCATACAAGACAGATTCCGCTTGTTCCTAATGGTGACGAGCTTACGTATGATTAGTCATAAAAACGACAAGGACGGTAACGATTAATAAAGAAAACTTTATTAACACGTCTTTTACGGCGTATTTGACATCCGCATACAAGTTGTTTCGCTCGTTGTTATTACTTATAATATTATCATTATTACTACGCTTAGTATTTATTACTACTATTATTGCTTACCTAACTGCGGATGGGTGGCGCACAGCGAGCAATAGCAGCAATCAAGAGCTGACGGTTCGTGCGATCTGTCCTTATTCACCGTCCTGTCTTACCACGTCAGGTAAACTAGCTAACAAGCACAACGCTGTAGAACTAGCTCCTGAGTGCTACTGTATATATATATATAACCTTTTTGAGCACACTTATAGACCCTGTTAATTATTTGTATAAGTGGAATGTTAGGAAGAAAAAACGTAACGAGGTCTAACATCGCCTCTGACCTGCATTCGTTATCGATATTGTACCTCAAGCCAGCTATCAAAGGTTTAACAAACAAAGAAATAAAAGAAATGATACCAACCCCGGACTCAGTTACTCAAATTAATCACTTGCGTTTACTAGCTCTTGTCCAAATATCATCATAAAATGTATCCGTAAGAAAAGCTCACAACGACGCTCCTTTAGAAAGGCATTGAGTTATTCGATAACCGCCTATGATTTTTTTCACTTTTTTTTGTGGTAAACGAAGGTCAATGGAGATCATTGGGCTTCTTGCTACGTACCGTTCTTAAAACCACTCCATCAGCCGAATTTCGTCGAATTTTTTGATATAATATATCTGAGTTCATATTTCTGAGAATACGCGCCGTTCAGGTTTATACGTACTATAAGCGAAAGTGGGAAAGAAACAAAGCAATGCTAATTTATTTAAAAACAACTTCTAAATTTGTGTGTTTGATAAATTCGATTAACCATTTTGTATGCCTTTATTAGAATTAGATTAGGATCGTCATCTGGCCTTTTACGGCCACCAACGTAAGCACTCGCTCGCATGGTAGCAAACAACGAAACAAAAGCCAAGCGGTCTTATTAAAACAAACAACAGAACCTCGTCCGTCAACCATCTATTATAGCAGCAATGTTTACTGGCGCACTCACAGTTAACCCCACGCACTCTACTAGCATGCGTACTCGTACAGGTTTTCCCCATCGCTAACAAATGTATCGTATTGACGGATCGACTTCTGGTTTGTACCTTTGTTCGTTTTTCCTTCGAAAAAGAAAAACTATCCCTTCCCGTAGAGGTTTGGTTCTCAACGCGTTCGTTTATTGTGCTTGGCGCTCCAGTGTCACGGACTTTCTAGCGGCCACTGCTTACCGTATCTCGCGGAACAAAACGCTCGGTTAAATGACTAGACAATTAAGGGAAGGGTGAGAGGTTTTACCATCTGTATACATGTCCTAGCTACTCACAGCTCGTCTTGTTCTGAACTATGCTCCATGCATTACGTATTTCATGATGTGAATACTATACTGTACTACGTAAGTACTATTATTAATTTTCGAAAATTGCGCCGTACTGAGTGAAACGTATTTTGCCTATTTTATCTCTTTCTCATGTGACGACATTTATAAAAGTTCATCCACTTATTTACGCTCTATCCTCAATTGCTTTTATTTCTTGTTTTCTGGATAGCAACAATCACCATATCAATTATATTGTTAAAGGCATATTAAATCATTATAACCATTACAATGTTATATTTTTCTTCTCAACATGTCGGTACCAAGTCTGATAATCCTCTCTATTAATCAGGATTGACTGCTATTAGTAATGATTTTAACATTGTCGTCAATAATAACCACTATGACTAAAACCCGTCTTTAGCTATAGCTATCTTTGCTGCTCGCATCGATGACTTTATTCAGTGGTAGAGTTTTCGTCTGCTAACGTTGAGCTATAATACCGAATAAACAATATGCAATGAGCTTTGATCGCTTTCAGTGTCGACTTCTGTACTTGTTGCCATCGGGCTTCCCTGTTGTCTTCTTCGGCCGCTGGTTGCCCCAGTCATGATAACGTTCATCATCATTTCTACTACTATAATTTATTAATGCGATTAAAGTTATAAGCATCATAATATCGACTTAAATACATAGCAGCAGTTAATTACGTTAAGTTTGATAAACAATTTTCAGTAATATTTCCTCTGTGCCCTTTTTGTGTAAATTTTTTGTGCCTCTATTTCTTTTTCGCTGGCACAGCAATATCCACAGGCATCCTAGTTAAACCCGTCTTTTCGAACCATGACAACCTTCTGTATGGATCTGATGGATCAAAAATGGAAATTCTACAGAAAAATATAGATACTGTCAACAGCAACCAATCTAATCATTGCATTAAAACCTGTTGCATCTGTGAGGAGAACCTAAATTCAAAAAGCAAATAAATAGAATTTGGAGCGGAGCATTTCTTGTGTGGTGCTAAGTCAATGAAACCACCATTTAATAGTGATAATTTTGCTTATGCGATAAAAAAGCTTGTGTTGGTTCCATAGTTCGCTATATTTTTATTAACAAGCTTGCTGCTGCTTAAATCTAATCAGTCCCTATTCCTTCGACACGATTTTACACAAAACAAAAAGTTCAGTAATAACATAACTATAAAACAAATCGATCAAGCAGATATCAATTACCCTCTCCCCTTATGTTCCGTTTGTGTTTCAGACACAGATGCGAAAAGGCCATCACTGACAATATTTGTTGAGTTGTTATGTTATCGTTCTACGCGTTTTTCTTTCTGTTTGGTCTCATTTACAGTATCGCGAGCCATTGTCACTGCGGGGAACTACCCTCCCCCCCTCCCCCCCCAGACCTTCGCCAAACAAACGCCTACTTAAGACTAATCCCTTTTAATATATAATACTAATGGTAACGATTCGCTTTCGTTAGATGTCTACGATACGATTAGGGTCGTCATCATCGTTCCGATCCATTTGATATCCATTTGTTATTGTTGATGTCGTTAAGGTTATGGTAGCAATCACGTTGATGTAGCATTGGAAAGTCGACTGTTTAATACTTTGAAATTGACGTTCTTTGTCGATAATTTTCCCAGTTCCCACTCAATCTGCCGTCGCCACCAGTATAGTCCCTGTAGTGAATTACGCAGTCTTCCACGGCATTCATTCGCGCCGGCACGCTTTCGCTCACGGACGCGTTCACATGTACAGCGTACGGCATAAACGTCCAGCGTATCAATACTCGTCCCGCCAAACCTATCTAGCCGCTGTGATTATTACTATTCTGTTACTATTGTTGTTCTAGGCGCAACTTTACATTTCAAAACCTACCGGCACCAAAGCCAGTAAGCAGCGCGTTCAGCGTCGGGCCGGTTTCTCCCGCTCAATTCACATGTGTGAGTATTAATAATATTACAGTATCATGAGGTTACCAATCTGTCTGTCAATACTGGTATGTACGGAACGCGTCAGGTTATTCACATGGTTGCCCTGGAAATCAGAAGAAACAGGTGAAGCTTGGGCAAAGAGGAAAACCTTGCCGGGGGCGAAAAGGCAGCTGAACAAGGAGTCTGGACTTTGAAGACAACACCAGAAATATGAACATTCCACTCTGCTGCAAAACTGCGCAAGTATTTACGAAGTCCATATAAAGTATGGAACGTCATAGATGGACAATTAGATCGTTTTCAATGCTAGTGTTACTCAAATCGAAACGGGTCTTGTCACGCACTACGTCATTAGTTAGCTCATTAACCTAGTGACACCGGCGCTAATGTCTGGCGACAAAATCTACCATCCGATCAACTTTTTTTTCTTGCTATAGCTTACCTATTCGAGATAGTATTGGATAATATATAATAGATCTCTAAAAAACTAGCTCGCAGCTAGCCAAACACTACTTTTTTCATTAGTATATATATATATATGTGTAGTCACTAGAATTGGTTTCAGTTCCGTCGTATCCCAATTGTGCCCATAAATAAACTTCTACATGAAACCAGCATCGAAGCTGTTTATGTTTGCTTTACAGCTTCAATGGAGCTTTTGCTAGTGCTGTCGTTGTCGACAGTTAACTAAGTTTTCAAAAAGAGAGGTGGACGACCAAGGATAAACGGATATCGATAAATTAATCGATATGCTTAAGGTTCATCTCTGAATAGCTACCATCTATTTTTGGCTTTTTTGTCGCGTGACCTTCTGTGTCTCGAGGCACGCTTGTTACTTGTGTGCCCCGAAGGTGGAACATCCGTTGGGGCCAAGCTTGTAGGGATGACATTTGCGACGCGCGACATAGACTGCGTAGTCACTGGAGCAACGCGACAGTTGTTACCGTTAATAAGCGGAGAAGTCTTCTGCAGCGTCACAACCTGCGGTATTACCTCGGTCGGTGTGGATCCAATGAGGCTGGAGAAGTCTGTAAACGTACACGCATACAATATTTTTGTATAGTGTACAGGTCATATAGTGTCTATAATATAGTGCAACGCTATACAGAGGTATTTATATAGTATTTCTTGAACGTAGTTTTGGCAACACGAAGGGTTAGCGATTGGTAAATCAGTTACATATTGAACAATTACCAATTAATAATATAGCACGAACTTGACTGAATGCATAGTAATAAGCTCGAGCATTTCGAAGGATATCTAGAGTATGTGGAGTAAAGAGGCGTAATATGCGTAAAGCAGAACATTAGTGGTTCCGAGTTTTACGTCCGGTTCTATTTTCGTTAAGCCTTGCATTAATACGGCCAGCTGAACAAACGCGGATCTACGCCTGGTTTCGAACCTTGAACCCACCTCGTCTGATAGAGTATTCTCATTCACTCATTTTTTCACTTATTTGTTCATTAGAAAATATCGAAGTCTGGAAGCTTCCCTTAATTATTAATCTCTCTCTTAATCTCCCCAACATTAGTTAATCTTCTCTTAATCCCTGACACCTAATCTAAATAGAAACCTCATTTCCGTAATTTTTTAATTTTCCCTACCTTCGTCTCGTTGTGTTTCCACATTTCTTTATTTGTTTGCTGTTTTTCATTTACCTATTGCATAAAACGAGTGGACCCTAGCTCTTTTATACTGCACGTTTCTTGGGGTTTGATTTTTAGAACTCTGGATTCTCTCATTCGTTTTCTCATTTCCAATATCGATGTAATCCACATACTGTGAAATCACAACGGCAACAATGATACGAAACAAGTACAAACATAATGCGTATTACTTTTATTAGCACTTGTACAAAGTTACCTCATTTGCGACTTCATACACATATATACCCTTAATAATTCTTCCTCTTTTTGCTCACTGTTGTAGTATAATCTCTGAAATGCGTTTAAATGCAGGCTACAATTAATGCGCGTACAACACTCGCCAGAGACCTTTTGTTTCCCACACACCGCTACATATAAAAACATGATCCATTAAAGACACCCATAAATTAATATAAAAATTATCTACTTAAATTTAGCAGAATAAATAGGTTTTCAACACAACCTTTCCCTATAGTAAACTCATCTGTATCTGAAATTATCATACGTAAGCTACGCTGTGAAAAGTTCACAGCTTGAAACCAAGAGTGCCAATCGTACATAGTTGCCGATAGCTTGCAAAACAGTTTCGATATAGAAGTATCGGAACAAGGAGGATCGAGTTCTATCATTCACTATGCACCTAGTACCTAATATAGATAACAAAAGACGTGTGTTTAACGTACAATATTGACCGTACGGACCTCGAGTGATGATACTGTCTATGGGACTGCAGAACGCAGAATCTGCTTCGGCAATATTTTCGCGATGTCCGTCGCCATTTCGATGAATATCGGCGATCGTGGTTCCCTCAATTAAACCTTGCGAGGATATCATGTCCGTTACACGGGCACTCGTCATCTTCAACACGACCTGTAAATTGAGATAATGTTAACAGTATATACGTTAGATGTGGTGTATCGCCATCGTTGAATTTTGCTTCGGGCGCCTGCCCCCTTCCAGCATATAACGAAGTACCTCTGCGTCCGATCCTAAGCTATCCTTAGACTTAGGTTTTATAGACATTATTAGTGCACTATCGTGGAAACGACGTTTCTAACTTTATTACCTATCGACTGTCTGACGGCGATAACGAATAAATATTGTTTGACAAACGACAGAGAGGAGCAAACCGCGCCAACCGACTAGTCATCAGATGTTATGATGCCAAATTATCTGTCTAGGGATAAAAATCTAAATGATTCATCTAGGCCTCTACTTACGTTTTCTAATAGGTTGTCTATAGGAATGGAAACTGGTCGCTCCACTGAAAGAATCTCTTCATCATCATTGTCGTCATCAGAATCAAGCACTTTTGCTTGTAGGTGCTGTTGTGTCGCTCCTTGATGCTGCTGGGGCATCAACTGTGGCTGCTGCTGCTGCTGCTGCTGTTCCCGTCTCAATATTTGCTGCCGTCGTACTTCTTGATGATGGCGTTGCTCAATGAGCAGTTGGGTCTCCTCCGTGTCGGAAGTGTCCATCATAGCGCTTTCTTCTGATTCCGTATTGATCAATGAATGCTGCTGTTGCTGTTGTTGTTGTTGTTGTTGTCCCTCTCGGTGCGCTTCCATCGCAGCCGGAGTAGCTTCTGTTACGGAAGACCAGCCAGGTCTCGTTTCAAGGCTACCATTGTCAGTCAACTGGCCATTGACTTGGCTTACAGCGGCTCCCAACATGCCTGCG
Source organism: Varroa destructor (assembly GCF_002443255.2). Classification (NCBI taxonomy): domain Eukaryota; kingdom Metazoa; phylum Arthropoda; class Arachnida; order Mesostigmata; family Varroidae; genus Varroa; species Varroa destructor. The sequence continues at coordinate 9,255,743 of NW_019211454.1, read as the reverse complement.
TAATGGCCTTGAGGACGTTTTTCCACGGGCTGTACGTCACCTGTTGCTAAACCAATTTGCTGCTGATGTTCTATGTTCTCGTCGGCCGCTATTATCTGCTGTTGTTGCTGTTGTTGTTGTTGTTGACGCTGTTGACTAGCAGATAAAGCAAACTTTGCAAATCTTCGTTCCAGAAGGATTCGCTGAATGTCTAGACAGTACGAGCACCGTTCCGTAGAGGTGATGGCTGGACCTCCCTGAAACGGATAATGGTGGATGTTTGCTATCCAACCTGAGATCATATTGAAGGCATAAACCTTCCGCATGGGCAGCGTTTCTCAAATAGAGATACATGTGATACCATCATTCATCGTCAACTACGTCACTTGTAGATACACGTGTGTCGCATTTACATCACTCACAGAAATTGGTTACGTCGTACAATTTTTCAAGGAGCACAGCGAATATTGAAAATCTTACCGATTTTAGTAAATAGCGTCAGAAAGATGCAAGCATTATATCTGAACTGTACCATTCACCATATTAATCAATAGCCTATCTCATTTCGCTTAAACGATTGCATTACTTTTACTATTTTCGTTGTTATCATGCGGCTTTGATGAGACACAGACGTTAATGTTAGCAGGTATCATTGTCATGATGTACCTTAAACGTCTCCCGAAGATATTCCCACACAGATTGACTAAATAGGACGAGATCGCCGTCGGCCACAGACGGGTTTAGGCGACCGTGTGGACAGACAAACTCTTCATTATCAATAGGTCCGGGTTCAGCAAATGTGTTAAAACGATTCACCCATCGACGCGAAATATAAAACGTAGGTGAAGTCTCGTCCAGTTGCTCACACTGAGACCGCTCTATTAAATCGGTGGCATGATCCCTACGTTTTGCCATTTCCTCCGACGTTTTCCTGAGATACCGATATTATGATGAGTGTAAATACAACAATTAAAATGCATGATTTATTAAATACGTTGCCGACAAAAAAACGCGTCGTACTCGCTGTCATGCTAATTGGATAATATCACCTGCCGAAAAAGGTGTAATAATCATGTTCACATACTAATACATATAATCGAATGAGCTGTCGTTTACTATTTTCCTTTCTAGTGGTGTTTGCATTCGATATACGTACGGGTCAATTTAACAACTTAGGATAACGTCGGTTCGGATGGTTGCCGTCGGCTTGCGAAAGCTTTTTTTTTTTTTTTTTTTTGTTGTTCGATCCTTGTTGGACTTGTTGGTGGCTGGGCCTGCTGGGCCGCTCACGTAGAGCAGTTCAAAGGAAAACGGTGGAAATCGAAATTCAAATTCAATTGAACCACTCACCTATAGAACAGAACATATGCTTCACATGTTGCTACCACTGAGGGGTCGACCTTCGTAACGTACATATCATCAAATTCGTACCATTGGTTGTCGTATTCATTCTTAGCATATGATGTATAATGGCCTGAGCTTGCCGTGCCTGAATAGGGAAAGAGGAATTTGTTAGATGTCGCATTAGACAAACATTCAAATACCATATTATATTAGGATATGTAATGGGACGTATCGATTTTATAGCTACACTAGACAGTCTAGCATCTGGTTTAAATAAGCGCGATGGATATGAATATACCGAGTGCGTTGAAATTAGAAACAATGAACATCTTTAAAGCTACGTGGATTCAAAAGAATTAGTCTGCGAGAAGTTTGGTGTAAAAAATGATACTGTAGCTAACCGTGATGGCAGATAACCGCAACGAGATCATACGTGGTCACTTTATCTCTGGCCTGCGGGTGCGTGAACGGGGCCATATCGAGTCCTTCAAGAGGAAACGATACACGACTAGAGATCTTTGTCGAGAAGAGCAATTCATGACGAAACCGTTTCAAATGTATAGATAATACCTCCGGAAGTTCTAACAACTGTAATAAAATCATGTAGAAAATGCATATGGATAATGAATGAAACACCCAAGTTAATCCTCTGGCGTCCATTTGTTATTGCAATCAGCTGTTTTTCTCAACGCTAAGATAATGAGTAACGTTTAGATCGATACTGCGGTATAAACCGATACGCATACGGATAAGCGACCTGAGCTACTGATGTTGGGAGGCCTCACTACAGCGCCTTCAACATACGTTTTCTACGCCACCGAGACAAAGTTTAAATTTAAAGAACGTGGAATTATAGGAAACCTATTTTAAATTACGGTTCCCGATGAAACCAGATTTATTTTATTAGTTGACTATAGCCAAGGTATAGTGAATTGACGACTGATGATTCCGTTGGTGATGAAATCATAATATACGAAGTAGTATTGGAATATTGACGACGTTATAAATTATCTCAAGTCTAAGTAAAAAAGAAATGAAACATCTGTGAAAAATGCTTTACTTCTTCTTTGATTAGGTTACTATTGTTGTGTTAAAGTACTATTATTAAAATCGTTCATACCTTGGAGTACTTGATGCCATTACGTAGTTTATTGCACTTGCCACACGAGTACATATTATCCCCTTTGAGCTCATCCGCGGAGAAGAACGCTGCCAGGCAATCCGTAAGCGACACCGATGGACCCCATACCCAAGCCCAGAGCTTGAGCCCCGGAGTTAAAGATCGCGCAGGCGAATATGCATTTACAGCAGACAATGATTCATGAAACAGAAATTAGGTACTATTGTGCACTTCGTTTGGTTTGTAGCAGATCAAAGCGCCCAAGTCCGCGATGCGCACTTCTTCGACGCAACCTTATATTTTCTATTTTAGTTTAAAAGAATGCAAAATGCTGCTCAAGCATAAAGTAAAAAGTAAGTATCTAACGAAAGGATCTGAGTCTAAATGAAGCCGACAGCGCCCACTTTACTGCCTTCTTTGTAATACTGTGTCTAAGGGGCTCGCGAGCCAAAAACAGTTACTTCATAACTGTTTTTCTCATGGAGTGAGTCCGAAGGCCAGTCAGAAAGCCTAAAGATTAAATCAATCGACTAACCCATCCAAAAAGCCATTCTATCCAACCCTGTTGGCGGGTTAGGCTCTGCTGCTGCTGAATTTGTGCGGCAGCCAGCGAGTTCAGACTGCTGGAGCTCGACGCGCTACTGAGGTCGCCACTCTGATGGGGCACGTGGTGCAGCCTTTCAAGATGGTCCCGCGAAGGTATCGGTAGAGATAAGTCCTGAAACACTTCCTTCGTCGATGAGATGTTTTCACAGGTTCTGCATTGCACTGAGGATAGAAGTCGGCCATCAAAGACGTCCGAGATAATGGACCTATACGAGACCTGAGGCTTTTTCGGATTGGGCACACTGCTGCCCGCTGCGTCCGGTACTGCGGATACCCCTGCGGAGGCAATTGCTTTTTGCAATTCTACCGAAAATAACCAAAACAAAGGCAAAGGTAAACATATACACACACGGAAATCAAAAAGGAACAAAAGCGAGTCAGAAATTATGCTTTGCTCAGTTCTGAGCGCTTAAATGTTCCGAACTTTATATCGTGCATTCTGCGAGCATCGCTTTAAGCGTTGGCGGCCGTTATTTATTTGGCCAAGTTCCGCAAAAACACGTTTTCCATGATTTTCCAGTTAATAAGGTTACCACATTCACAACGTTTCTATGATGCTATACTCCTCGTATGAGTTTTTATCGAACAGTCCTTTACTGCATTAATTTTCGGTTACTTGCCTCCCATCAGTAGATTGCACAGCGATGTCTCAAATGCCCGCTGGTTGTCCGCCATGTGATTCTTGTCCGAGGCCGAAGCTTCACTCTTCTCCGAGCTGAGTCCCGAATCACAGGTCTCAAAGTCGTCCTCTGCATTGCCCTGCTGTGGATGGCCTTGCTGCTGCTGCAATTGGTTATGGTGCTGATGCTGGATCTGCCGATGTTCAAGCTCGTGCTGCTGCGGCTCTCCAGGTCTATCATCCGTCGTATGATTAGCATGAGGCCGGGCATGTTTATGGGAGGTAGCTCCCCCTATCCGTTCTCCTGCACCCGTTTCCTTGTAAAATGGCGAACGCATCTCTTCGTCATCATCCTCATCATCGGCGTCCTCGATGTCAACGACTTCTTCATCGTCCTCAACTTCGACCACAAGGTCATTCAGGTTCCTTGAACAAGAGCTGTGAAGATGACCGACGCTGTGATAAATCGCTAGGCCTGAATTTTGATGGATCTCTTCATCATCGTCGTCAACATCCCCTTCGTTTTCAGCCATATCGTCAAGTAAACGGTGTCGACGGCGATTGCCACTGCTGTTGCGACCGTTACGCGACGACTGAAGATGCCGTTTATGGGACAGCTGGGTTGAATGCGGATCGCCTCCCCTCTTATGGTCTCCCCTACAGTTGTTTCCCGCTTGCAACTGCTGCTTAAGCTGGGGTTGGTATTGGTGTTGAGTCAAGGGTTGTCGGTGGGATGCCCCCAATTCATGATGTTGGTTATTACTCCCTAACGCTGGGTCTAGACCCGCAGTCGTCCGGTCAACGTTTCTGGCGTCGCTAACCATTGAACCTTCAGCGTCGTCGAGCTCGGACCTTTTTGGGATATATTCTCGCTTAAGTTCGTCATGTAGCTGATCGAGAAAACACCGAAGGAACTCTTGCGCGTCCTGTTGTGTCGCGCCACGAAATACAGGACAGACTGACTTAATTCCGTAAGCGACGCCGGACGGGACAGCGTATGGCGGTCGCCTTTCGTGCCACATCTGTTGAATCATTTTACTGTAGCTCACAGCGAGATTAGCGCTTTGGGTTCGTCCATCAGAACGGATGACTTGCGGCGAAATGGGCGTATTGAGGAAGTATTGAGTAAGTTGAGGACAGTTCGATAGTGCTTGCAAGGCGGCATTCATGTAGCACGTATTGCCGAGATTCTGAAGGCCGGCTAAACCAAGCGGTCGCTGTATCAAATCGTCGGATGGTCGCTCACTTTCGGCGATATCAGGATGCAAAGATGATCGGCACGGAGCAGGAACATTATTATCAAGATACACTTCGGCCTCGCATGTATGACACCTGCGTAAATTAGATGAAAAAAATGAATATAATTCAGTTTATTTCGCAAGGCAACGGATACGATTGCGGCAGTGTATGATTGAACTCTGAGATAAATGCATTCAACGGCACAAGTTAGCGATTTCTTCTGAAGTAACTTGTGGGGCAGTCATGAACAATATCCTACTCTATGAACCAGACCCTCGGCTCGGTAATAATTGCTGAATCTGGCTATATAAAGCATTACTTATGAGTAAAAAGAACTTCGCGAGTGTGTTACTTACCATATACGCTTGCTTTTGAGGTTAATCATTAAAGAATGTTCCTGATTTGAGGAAAAATGGGCCGCCGAATGATCGGCACGCTTTTCCCCGCAGCCGACATAACCGCAATCCCTATGTAAACAACACCATAAACCCGCCTCGTCCTCGCCACAAGTTTCGCAGCGTGATGTCTTCTCCTGAAATGAGCACATCGCGCTAATTAACGTGAAATAACTATATCGGAAAATTGTTTCTTAAGCATAACAGACTTTGGTGATTCAGGAGGCGGCGCAGCTTGGGTGGCTAATGCGCATCTTTTCAAGTATGCTGTCATGGTAATCATGAACACGCCACGATTGTAGGTCCAGCGTTAGCAAATGGGTCCCTTGGCATATGATTACCTTGCCGTTTCATAGGCCTATTGGAGAAGGCGTAATTAGGTCTAGCAAGGTCCACTTGGCCAGACCTAGTAGGGGTAAACCCTTGACATTAAATTACTGATGCTATACATATTGCTATGCATATAAAAGGCGTTTGAAGTAGATAAAAAAAAATGAAAAGTATTTATAATGAACAAAAAATGTAACGATATGTAATATAATAACTTATTTCATAAATATTTTATTTTAATTACGAAAATAATAATAATGTAATAAATTAAAAAAGCAATATACTTTATGTGAAACGTCCTTGTCGACATAACTCACCTTATCGGCTATATCGGCCGGGGACCAATCCCCTATGGTGATGACATGCGGGCATGATGATTTGTGCATGTTGGCGACGACTCCGTAAAGTTGAGCTTAGTTTCGGATGACAATTTTATCTACTGGAGACCCCGACTTGAGAATTCACCGCCGTTCAACAGGGAAACAACGGCAGTCACGGAGCCGTGCGCTACACTACAAACGCTGCGGTGAATAGAGTTTTGAAAATTTTGGCTATACCCTCTTTTTGAGCAACGGTGCAAAACGACGATAATGCCAAGATGGATAAAAACCAAATACGGGGTATACGCAGGGCCGTTAAGGCGTCCTGCAAGTTTACGACCCCCCCCCCCCCCTGGGAGACGACTTAATTCTGAAATATAATAGTAATATTGTTTTTATTCTCAGAATTTATATGGATGACAACAAACAATTAAATAAGAATGGTGTTTAACATGTTTTGAATTTACTGCTAGTTCTATGAGTTCACCGTATTTGTAAAGAAAACGTTGTCTTGCGGATATCACAAACGAAACTATTAATGTTCGGGCACAGATCCAAACAAATTAAGCAGTGAAGTCATCAAGCGTGAGGACCGTAAGCAAATTTATCTATCTACGATTTTTTTTACGTATTGGTTGATGTCGAACTTTAGTTTAGACACGACTTGAGTATAACTGCACGAAGAGAATTAAGTAAATGAGGTAATGAGAAACTGGAAGCATTCTAATTGAACGCGATCTTGTGTACTAACGGCTTTAATTTCCCCTATTCTGAGCGATATTGTTGCCGTAGCAAAATATAATGTGATTTCGTACTGGCCGTTTCATGCACAGCTGGATTTCAGCGACAAATTGTGCGAGATTTGGCGTTGAATAGCAGATGGCTACGATAAATTTCGTTAGTATGAATTCATCTGGACGGACGCGTTCCATATTGTGAGATTCAATCAATACGTTCAGCTTAGACAACGTTCCCAGAGTGTGCATGCTTAGAAAGTTATGTCTTCGATGTATCAGCTTTATGTCTTAAATTCGATAAGTAGACTTCAACTACGCTGTTAATTGTTGTATGTATTTAATAAATTGCTAATTGGAAATCGCTCCCAGTTTTACAGACTTATCTTCTAGATAGCCCACAAAAGAGGCTCATATGGTTTAATGAGGTACCTAGTATAAAACAGCATCTTACAGATCTTCTTCACATAGAATAGCAAACAGCGTATACCAGGTGAAAAACGTACGTTAAAGTAAGTTTAATATGATAATGACTAAATATAAATGAGAAACAAGACTTAAGCATCTTTCAAAAAAATAACATATAAAAAGCTGTCTTTGGCTCTTATCAAATATTAGTTTTCTTACCCTTAAGACAAGACAACCCCGTCATCTTATACTCACAATACTTCTAACATCAAGCTTTCCGGCAAAAAGCAAATTACTCAAATCGGTTCAATTTGATCGACAGAATTAAATTCGCAGCTATCCTTCGCTCTCATTCTCGCCATTATAATTTGTTCAAATAGAGATGCAGACAACCAAATAAACATCCGCCAACATTAGTTCAGACACACGAACACAAGTGTACGAGATTTATAATTAAGCGAGACACCTGATAATCAATTGTTTCCACCCTCTCTGCCCCGTGTGATTACCAAGAACAGGTCAAGCCGCAGGCAAATGAATATATGTAAAAAAAAAAAATGAATATATATATAGCCAATAACATTGACTCTGTTGCTTGTTTTGTCCCCAGAAGTGGAGACGCACACTTCGACCCTGCCGGACAGAAGGCGACTCAATCATTAACACCATACACATAATCAGCATCATCATCTTCATCATCATTATTAACAAGTAAAAGTCGCAGCGTCAGTAACTGGTCAAGACAGTGAAGGTATCCGGCGCCAACCCGTCACCGTCTGTACGTATAGTCAATTGCCGGGGCGGAAGTTACACACATTTTGATATTGTTTCTTCTAAATTTTGGGTGTTTGCCTTTGTGTATGCATGTGTCTATGGCTGTGATCGTGACACAATTCCTGGTGCTGCTGTTTAATCCGCGGAACGACAGTCGCAGCTACAGCGGCAACGGATAGTAATCTTTGCTGCTGTGCAATAATGCTCGGTGGCAAAACGCAAATAAATGTCTGCTGTGACAAATGCACCTAGCTTGAACAAACAGCTTCACAAATGACCCAAAAAAAATCAGGGTTCGTCTGCAGAATAAACAGTTGCATATATAGATAAGTGCAAGTTGTACTTTATTCTTTTTTAGGTGGAATCTTAGAACCACGCTGCAACAGCTTATGTGACGTGGTGAAGACATTCGCCCCAGTGGTTGGCTGAATAGTGAGAAACTTCGGAGCGCGGCACCTTTGCTAATTGTAAAGAAACGCACTGTGTACGGATAGTCTTATTACCGTATCTTATCTAATTTCGGGTGTCGAAGATATTCTATTCAGCCATGTGCAGATTCACTGGCTGTTTTAGCGGTCGAATTATAAACAACAGCGTAGACAATGAGAACATACGTGGATCTATATAGCTGGGTTGAGAGCGACCCTTCTCATATAGCCTGCATATACACGGCGAGACTTGAGTACGTATCTTGTAAAAATCTTTGAAAGCTTTCAGCTCCGCCAGTTTCCGAATTGCAAATCAAAATTTAAAGAAAAAATTGTGAATAAAACAAATCAATTGCTAAATGAGGTCATTAGCGCATATACGGAAAGTCGTGGAACGTAGTTATCTGTCTTGATATCCACGGGAAGTTCCACAGTGAGTTTATGATGTATTGAACAATAGAACATCATTGATTAGAGAATTCTATCAATATCGCAGTCAGTTCTTGATAGTATCTGTCTCTTAATCAGTCAAGAGGGTTTATTAGGCCGCGGAAAGTGTGGAAACTGACCAATAACAACAACAAAATGTTTAGAACGCTCTGACAGTTATTCTTATATACGCATGTTTTACAAAAAATCGATAAAGATGTTGCTGTAATTAGTGTGCAGATCGCGTCGTTGCAAAGCATGTTCGAAAAAATTGTGAATTTATATGTACGACCCTTCTGTTTCTATTGATGAAAAAAGGGGAGCAAAATGCTTGTAGTGACCAAACTAGTTTTCGCCGGATGACTGGTAAATGTGCCTTTCTACCTTTTTTGGCAATAGCTATTTCCTGTGCGCGGACGAGTGCGGTCACGACCGTCATGTTTTTCCTTTTCGTTTCAAATGAAGAAACGAACTTCCCTACGTTGATACCGTCGAACCCAATTGGTGGTTATTAATAATGATATTAATGTTAATAGAAGGGTTGGTAAATCAAGTAGCTTACCGTTCAGTTTACAGAGCAATCTAGCAGTAACACCAACTGACGGTACATGAAGAAAACACATTTTTTTCGGTGATTTTTGCTACGATTTTAAAACAAATCTTTGTAAAGGAAGCTATTACAATTATTTATGACTATAGATTTCGCTATTACTTTAGTACAATATTAACCAATGAATTTCACAAATAGAAATGCCTGTTACCTTAATATTACAGCTGTATTATTATGGCTCAACTACTAATTTGAATGGAACAGGAACGCCGACTGCCACTTGCTATTTCTCCTTGTTGTCGCTACGCACACACTTCGCAGATAAACCGCAAGCCATTATAACCATTTTGGGCACCTTGGAGATACAAGAGCTGCTCGCCACCATGTGCTAGCAGTTTCCATTGAAGCTCTGTAATTATCTCGTTCTATTGACAAGACATCCGATTGTCAGCCTCTCGGCTGAGTTTTCCGGGTTACCGAAATCTTGTCTACGACGATTGGCGACTATAGACAACGACCTTGTATTCTCGGGTGAAGCTTTTTAGCAGACATGCTATATAGCGGTAAGTGGGCAAACGATTTTCACGAGGCTACAGATGAGGTCCTTGAAGGTTTGTTTCTAGCAGAAAATGTTTCGTTATGAAAGAAGACCCGTATTTATTAGACCGTTTCGAGACCAACTCCTGCAGATCGAGTCATCGAGTGTTCCAGTTAGACTACCCGCCTTGACACGCTGCACGCACAGATTTTGCTTGAGTTGATACGACGCCAGAAACAGTTTATGCTGTTAACCTTCGACAGGACAATTATTTTTTGCTCATCACTTCAACAAAGACACCAACATTGAGTGGATCATTTTGCACGATATACTTATTCAAACTTTACATAGGTAAGCAAGCTGGTCATATATCATCGCGCTCAATTCAGAAATTTCACTTTCGGATTTTTGCCATTATATAATGGCACACGTAGAATGCCTTCGTAAGCTTTCATGTGGTGCGCCGCATGAGCTGCTGCCATTGCTAGCTCGAAAGAAAAGCTTGTTCTTTTAGAACTGTATTCGCCTTTGCGTCGGGCCTGATCCCTTTGCAAAAATGCCAGTAGATAAGGCTATGTAAAGGGCAGCGTGCTGGCATCTTCTACGGTCTGCCTAGTACAACATGTGTTAGTTATAAATTGAACTGTTTAGAGCTAGTGACACACAACACACATTGCATTTTTATATGATTAAATGAGTCTATACATTTCGCGCAATGAGCGGGAACATCGGAAAACGATGGCATAAGGTAACGCAACGCGATCCCCAAGAGACACATGAACAAGAAATGGCTGAAATGGAAATCATAGAAGTCAGCTTCGATTGCTGGCTTAACTTAGCTTAACTTTATCATGAGAGAATGGTTATAGTACTAGGAGTAAGAAAATGTAAATTAAAATTTATAATGATTTTAATACATCTTCTTACACTTATGGCTTCTACTTCTGTTTCCAAGTAGAGCCTATTAACACCATTGTAGTGATAGCGATCTGTTATAAGGATCAACACGTCAAACGTGTCAACAAAAACGCTTTGTGGTGTATACGTCGTACGAGAACTACTGTTATTAACAGACTCACCTCAATCGGCGAATTGGAGCTCGGAGTACCCTAACTGGGTACACAAATCAGTCAACCAAATGGGCCAATTATGATCAGAAAAGAGGCTGGTGCAGTTCCTTGGCCAACATCGCAGCTCCAGCATACTCGATAGGCTGGATATCACGAGCAGAACTAACTTTTAAAAAACAAGTAGAAAGTGACGCATGATTACTCCCTTAAGGTAGAATTTAGCTAAGATAGGAGGAGGAGAGGGGGCATGGTGGGGGGGGGGGGGTATAAGTTCCAAAAATTGTGTGAATACAATCCACAATATTAGTTATTATTTACTATTTATCACCTAATATCATTCTCGGCTCTTGTAGTGAACCAACGTTATGCACACCGTCAGTACATTCGAAATCATATACATATATAAATGTACTATGGCTGGCTGATTTTTTGCGTATGAGATTCAAGCAAACCAAACTGAAAAATAGTTGCTATCTGTAAAGATTGCATCTTTTGCCTCGTTTGATCTGACTTGCATAACTTGATATTCACTTACTGAACGTAAAGATGAATTACGAAACCAGCTCTAATAGTAATAATAATAATAGCTAATCTTTACTTTGAATGCTCTGCCATTCTGATACACATCAAAATATAGGACATTCGACATGTAAGTAGATTCATAGTTTTAGTATATAATCTTCTAGAAGACGAAGAGCATTTTCTGCTAAATAGAGTATTTCTTTACGGTTCTGGTTAAAACATTATTCAGACGTCCGTAGGAAATAAGTATCGAAGAAAATCTATTTACAACCGATCGCAGTTGTAATGCTACCTTCTTGTTATTATTAAATTATTATAACAGCTTTTAAAGAAAGCTAAAACATTACTTCGAGAAAGTACGTCGCACTGTGGGGTTACAGAATTAATAACTGATTAGCCAGCGGTAGGAACATCTCTTCCAAGGGACGTTCCGGCTCATAAGTACTCATAAGTACGATTTATCATTACATCAAATAAATACAGTTTGTGTTATTAAGCTTTTCAACACACAATAAGGTGATGACCTTAACAACACTTCATTTTTCTGTTGAGCTCAGTTATTGTCCGACCGGACTACACGACTTTCTCACTAACCTCTTCGATAAACCCGATAAATTATCGTATTCCCATATATATATATAATCCTCGTCCATGAAATATAAAGACATCACTGGGCATTGCAATATAGTGAATCGAGTTTTCAATTTTGTCTCGTCCTTATATGATGATGACCCTTGCATAAGTTACTTTTGAAATGTCCGTCTACCAAGATCGAATTGAAAGCTATTTAAACTACGTATAATATTTAGCTAATATCCCTCATAAGACCTGGTAGCAATTGCCATTTAAAAGCCAACTATGATTTAGTCCTTGTAATTTTCCATATGCCAGAAATGTGTAACAGCATATTGCCAGGAGCAGTTATTAATGAGCCATTTTCAGGTCACATATATGCAAACTGGCATGGCTCGTCTAGCCCAAACCTCGACTATGCATTAGTCCAATACAGACACTTACTAGCTTAAGTTTTACCAGCGGGCAATCTTACTTTTCAAACAATATATATATATATATATATATATATAGAAAAGGAAAGACCGACGACGGGCTATGGGAGTATCTCATAATTTTTCCTACAGGGAATTACTCCTGTAATGTTATTCGTGTTTTGACCATTGCAACGACGAAATAACTAAATCTTCCTACATTGATAAATATTATAAAACCGGACATAATTGAATTAGATAATAAGAATCGCAAGTGATTTATTCTGGGTCGTTATTTCCGTCGATAATTATGCGCGGTTTTCTTAATATTATTAAGCAAAAATTGCACAAAGTTTTTTTCGTCGAACAATTATTTTTTTCTGGTTCAAAAACAACGAGTTTTTAATAGTTAATAATGACACTACTGGCTCAGCGGGGTTATTATAAAAACAGACATAACCAGCTAGGATCACTAATATACAAATCATAATTCAAATCACATTCAGCCCCTGTATCGGGCGCTCGGTATTAAGCTATATTTGTCACTACAACGTCAAACTCACAACTGTGACTGCAATATCTCAACCAATTTCAGCGGAAAGCAAGCCAGATAATTATTAGCGTAAAAGAATCCATGACACTTGGCTACGCTGATAGCTTAATGAAATCCAATTGTCTCTAATAACCCAGATTTACTTTTATTGATCCCCAAACCTAAATTAGCTGCCATTGTAAATATTATTTACAACGATTATCACTCTGGTTGGCTTGTATGTTGTATCTCCAAGACGAGCGGCTTCAACGATCGAATAAGCGTTCGTTCTGAAACAAGGTAAAAGGAGATGTACCTAGTAGAATCTATTCTACCTACCTGTTCTGATTAAACACACGTTCACCCGTCTATAGCCCCAACAAGAAGTTTGATCCAATACCATGATCAATCCGTTTGCGATATCGTAGAATTTTTGTTTAATACTGGCATTATGGAATTATGGCTATATTCAAAACACAGGAAGAACACGTTCCACTATTAGTTGCCCCTTAATTCGTTTTAGTTGTTGTATTAGGTAAGAAGGTAAGCCTAATTAGCTTAAAGTGGTACAAATTAAGGTCCTCGTTATAAAAGTAAACAACTTTCCGGTCAATGCGCATGCTATAAACCTGCGGCCTATAAACGGCCTTTTAAACACTGAATAAGCTTCGTCTCATACTTAAGATACATGTAGATTATGCAACGTGAATTTAACTTAACCAGTGGCTGTCGCGAGCAACCTAGTACTAGTACCTAGTAATGCCATTTTTCGGAAAAAATATTCCTTCAACAGCTATCGTATTTTTGCCTTAATCCTCTTTGACCATTTCCCTTTTGTTTACCTCGATAGGACACGTTTCTATTAATTCCGTTATTTGACCGCTTAATTGCGAAACTCTATCATTGTCTTAAGTCAAAATCACTTTCAAAGCGCCCCTTTCACCAACAAAGTAATAGGCATCCATACTTTATATAATAATGAGCTGCAGATATTCTCCTTTAAATTAGAGTGTGCCTAAGAGCCTTTCTTCATAGTCATACACCGCCCGCCTCGCAGACTAACTCATGGCGATGTTTTCACGTGATAGTAAATCGCATTTATGTTACTATCATGTCTAAAATTTATAACCGAACTCAGTTTATCGTGTACTATTTACTGTTCAATCTTCTTAGTTCAGACGTATGGTAAAACTACCGAAAAGATTTAACAATCTTCAGCGAAAAACGGCTGTCTTCGCAAACTACGTAGAATAAATACATTTTACATAGCTTGCTGATCTCGATTTTCTTTATCACATTAGTCGTCGCGAAGAAAAATCAGCACCTGTTTATCTTCTGACCACTTCCAAAGTATTGTGCAACAACCCCGTCATTAGTCAATGGACATCTAGTTGCTTTTCACGTTATTTGGCTGGGCTTACGTGATTCTTCTTTCTTGAGCGCTTGTGCAGGTGCGTATTGGCCTGTATTATTCTTCATTTAAAACTTCATTGTATTACCTTCGAGGATAATCGCATTCTTTCATGCTATTAATTAAGTTTTTATCAGTGAAGACACCGAGATTACATTTGTGGGAGTGAGACGGTAATCAGCTTGCTTGTTTTTGCTCGTTACTTTCACACAAGGTCGATAACACCATTAAAGCGCTGTTTCGATGTGACGTTTATTCTTAGAATGTCTCGTCCCACTCAGGATTTACTTAGAACCACGTTGGCAACCTGTACGATAGGCTCACTATTTACCGAATTCTCTACTCCTGAAAACTAAGTTTTCACGCAGATACATGTACGTTTGGGCTGAAACTTGCTTAGTTTGTTTTGCATAGGTCGTTCGCAATAAGCCATGCAGTTAAGCGTGTTTTTTCTATTTATATATGATACTCGCTCGCTGGCCAGTTGGACTTAACAACAGCTCAGCCCTGTGCCCTTACACTGTCTCTAGATGGCTGGTGTCGTAACGACAAAAATGAACGTAGCCATTATCCACACAAAAACAAAACCGAACATTCAACTGCCTGAGTAAGAACAGAAAGCCTGACGAGCTCATTGAAACAAAAACTTCGATATAACATCGGTAGTAAAAATTGTATATCTATACGACAACCAACAAACGTAATATATAGTATTATCTATCACTTACGTCATTATTCTCTGTATCAACTGGTGCGTAACGTTAGCTGCGAAGTCGTTAATTATTGATACTATTACTTGAATTATCAACAATAGCTGCAAATGGCTCTACTAGTGAACTGCTCTACCTAATCTCATAGTCGCTTTGTTCTACATAATTAATTCCTTATTTTCTGTTTTCATCGTATGGACACCTCGGAGCGTACAAATGATTAGCCCAAGCCGTAACAATAGTAACGCAAATAATGGTAACGAACGGCCAATTACGGTTCCTATACAAAAATCTACGTAAACAACTCATTCATTCCTTCACTATTATTGTTGTATGTTGTGGATTTAACATATGTATATACATGTTGGACTATCCGATTTCTATGCATCCGTCCGTTCGCTTTGCAGGGAAGACGCAACCCATCGGAGTATACGATGCAGTGAGATACATACGCATAGCTCAGCCCCAGATTCGCAGTCTTCAAAAGGACCAAATTATTCTGCACCATAAGTAGTCAGAGTAATATATGGGATAGCTAAGACATTTGCTTGCGGATGAAAAATGCCTATGAATTTTGGGCACAACTTCGCGAACGAACGGATTGTAGTACAGATAGTACATATATATAGATCACTACGCGATGCCCCATAACTATTGGTAAGCTTACCGCCGCCGTTGACGGGGTGAAATCCAATTGACTACTCGAAAAATTACTTCTAACGACTCGTCCTCGTTGACAACGAATCGAACACACAGACACACACGAAAGCACCATCGCTCAGACGATCATGGCCCTTCTATTGTTGGCTACTACGAATACTGCCGACGATGGTAGCAGTCGCAAATGCAGCACCAAACACCCGTAAATCAGCCATGACACTGCTCGATGCTGGAACGACGAATAATTTCGAACGGCCGAATACCGAATAGCGAAACACTGAATTTCGAAGCAAAATAAAAGCGCGTAAATTTGACTGTGAACGGAAAAAAACAGGTACATTGCGAATCGGTCCACTTCTACGTCGCGAATGCCGGTAGCAACAGCCATTAGAATAATCTCTTCGAGCGAATATTGGCTGGAGGATCGCTGATGGTGACCTTGCGAGAAGCGATAAAATTAGTTTTTCGATGGATTCGTACTACTTAGTAAAAGATTTGTTTTTGTTTCGTTTAAAGAGTATTGTGTTTTGTGGAGAGAAGCAGTGCGACGTCCTGTAATTTATTAGGGAAAAATTAATTACCGTTCGTGGTTGGTAATTTATTGACTAATCGTTTGCTAGAAGAAGAAAGTGCATCCTCTTTACTGTCAATAAGGAAAATCGCCGGGTAAACGATTAACGACTAACTTCTATTGCTATTGTGTTTCGGTGCGTACAATAGGCTCACGCTATTTTTACATGGCGCTGGGCGAGGGCGCTGCCTGCGCTTGCATCATACACAAATTAGTGCAATTAACACTACTGCTGATAGCTACATTTTGCCGATTTTCTTTTCGTGCTTAGTTTCTCCGATCTATAACCTTGGAGCTCTATCAAGTTTCAATTAGGAAGTTACTTTTCATGGGCTGTTTCAGTCTTATTGGCAAGGGCACTTAGAGCAACCTTAGGAAACAATGTTTGGCAGATCTTACAGACGACGCTCATTGTGATTTGTGTACATAACAAACAGAACGCAAAAAGACGTAGCGCTAATGAAGTTAATTTGTTCGATTTTCAGTAGGTATACCTGAAGTTTGGTAACGTCTAAAACAGAAATTCTACCGAAAATGACGGATGAGACAGAAAATGCTTCCGGTAAGTAATTAGCTTACTCTTGCCTACATAATTCAGTGAGCAAAAAGCATTTAGCGAGACTGTACGGTTACGTTATACATTTTACATATTATGTATAAATGCAATAGTCGCAACGTGTTTAATCTACTCTCGCGGAATATGCCTGGCATCTTACACTTAGCATTTAATTAGGAATAGCAGTATTGCATTAAGATCAGACAAACTGCACCACAGCAGCATAGGCGCTATACATTTCTTATTTCGCTCTGGAAGTAGACATGTTCGAAGTATATGGGCTCCTAGTGACAGTATCTGTATTTTGAATTGTACTGTATTTACGCATTTGCACTACTGGCAGCGCCCAGCGTGATGAACGAGCCGCTAGACATGGTTCGATTGTCTCTCGATGAACGCGTATATGTTAAAATGCGACACGAACGCGAACTTCGGGGTAGATTACATGCTTACGACCAACATCTTAACATGGTCCTTGGAGATGTAAGTATTTTATGTTATACCTACCTAGATATATGAATAGAAAAGTGATACATACTATTTATAATCCTTTTTCTTTTGTATCGCACAAAATGTTTTACTGCACATTTGCATATTTTGAAGCGCCAATTTCATTGGACCAACATATAAGTGTATAACTAAAATTCGATTAGAAAGAAACCGAATTATATGTCTATGTGCACAAAATAATTCTACAAACATCAATTGTTTGCTTTACCGCATACAAACATAAACAAGCATCGTAGAAATAAGGTACACGTACCATTTTCTAGACATCCTTATGCTTCTGTATCGCGCGAGTAAAACTAAGTTACATTAATCATAAATCAGTTTTCGTTATCGAAGGCCTCGTTCGAACCAAATCGAGTCGCTGTTTTTGTGGATGTTTCTCTACCGTAAAGTGCTATATATTGACGGACCGTTCTCTGGTCATTCAGGTGGAGGAAACTGTGACAACGGTTGAAATCGACGAGGAGACTTACGAGGAAGTTTATAAAACGTCACGCCGCTCCATACCGATGTTGTTTGTCCGAGGCGACGGAGTGATTCTGGTTAGCCCACCGTCTAGGGGGACAAATTGAAGAGTTCCAGTTATCTGGCGTGCAAATGATGATGGGATAGTTGTTTTTGAGCGTCGTCCCTGCATTCGGGCTGAACAGCAATCACAGCGTCGATTCTAGAAGACCCATTTAGCCGGACGCCTATTTATTATTATGAATCGAATACTCAATAGCTGACAACCCCATTTTTTGGTCCCAACGATGTAGTTTGCTAGTATGTTCACGGCTCGGTAGGCTGATCATATGGAAGCAGTCGACTGTGTCCTGGGATGTGCTGGGGCTGTGGGGTATATATCATTGGGCTGGATGGAGCTATTGAAGAGTAATGATTATCTTCATCCCTAGACTTCGGTACCCCTCAAGAGGAATAGGTAGCATTGTAAACGTGCTGAAAGAGTGTATGAAAGAGTATTGAGAATGCTGTTCTTTGGAGTAGAAGCAAGAGACCGACCATGGTCCCACGAACTTGAATATTCGCCTATAATTACATATTAACGAATCTACGCGATGGTTTAGTAAGAACATAGTTGTGATGAATGTGGCAATTAATTAAGTGTACATGATGCTATTAATAAGATAATCTTGATTGACCTTGACTCTCTTTAAGCAGAGTTTAGCAAGCGAAATATCTAGCACAAAAGGAGAAAAAGTGAAATGTCCAGAACAAACTAAATATATAAATAGCACAGCGGCTCCATTTTACAAAATTGAATCTTTTTTGTAGGAAGTCAAAAAGGGAGTAAATCGATAGTTGGGGCAAAGCAGCCGTAGAGTTAAGTTAGAAAATCAATAACATGGTTCCGGAATGCGTTATTCCCAAAAAACAGTCAGGAAAAAACAGATCTTCATACCGCTTCCACTGTGCGTTCCTTTGATGAATTATGTATAAATATATAGCCTTATAAACTGTGAGCCTAAGAGTAGATAAAAAAGTTTTTGTGATGATATTCACTGCAAAAATAAACAAGCGCAGCTTGAGAATTTAATAGATGATTTCTCTCTTGCCGAAGAGATACAGGATTGAAGTGCTCAATCTCAACTGATTTGAAAGTAATTTTTTCAAGACATTCCGAGACATTTTTCGAATAGAACTAAATAGATCAAACGGTATATTCGACTAGATCAAATGAACTATTTGGATTTCAATTTTATTTACATAGCGGTTGTTAAACTAACACACAAGCAAGAGTATCGGCTATAGCACGTCTAAAAAGGTTCATACTAGTATCAATAGTTATATTGCAGTTATATAACTGTACACTGATGTAGTACGTTTTGTATGTGCTTCGCGCCTAGGATATTGATATGACTAGGTTGATTCCTAAATATCTGAAGTTCTGTGATGCAAGTCGACTCAATGGATAAGTCCATGTTTTGGTATAGCCATTAATTTTACATGAAATCTTTCCATAACAATATGAGCATATAAACGAAGCATAATATATATAGCATAATATATATAAATATACATAGCATAATATGTATTTTACACATTAAATTTAGAGATAAAATTGGCCATATAAAGAAATAGTCTGGTAGCCTAAACAGACAGTTGTCTACAGACTGCCGATATCCCTACTTGCTAGGAAAACAGAAAATTCTAAAAAAATTTGTTCGCAAAGTTATGTACGTTTTCAAAACTTTTCAGCTTAAACTGCTTTAAGATTTAATCCTTATTATTTTTTTGAGTACCTATTATATATTATCACTTACCTTGCAGAATCATGTAAATTGAACACCAGAAATAAGACTTTCAAGGACCTTGGCGTGCGACAAGGCTTTGTTTGCAGGAAACGAGCTCAAGGCATAATTTCTGATCACGTAAGTTCTCGACGTCGCCTGGTTGGGGACACTAACGACAATAAAACAGTGTCCTAATAGCGAAAAAGAAAAAGCAAAATAAAGATGGACTCAATACGTTAGGTAAACTTTATCTGCATTTAATGAAAACGTTGTATGCTGAAACTAAAAAATACGATTCTCCCACAAATTAGCTTTGGAGCAACTTTTAAAAAGTTCACAGCCGGACTAATCATAAAATGGTTTGATTTGATTATTCACTTACTGTCTCTCAATCACTCTATCTCGATCTTTGATTGCTGATAACGTTCCTATTTGTAGAATTTTTATATGAGAAACGTGGGTTTTTAAGGCCAAATCTTCGAAATACTGTTGGGTACACGAATGCTAGATCGTGTTGGCATTAAAAGCATCGGAAATTGCGGAAGCAATCGGAAACAAAATCTAACAGTCATGTCGGCTTGCCACCTTGGTAAATTGTTAAGGCTCGAGTATATAACGGTTCAAATGCTGCTACGCTATCGCGTCTCCAGCTTGGATGCAACGAACTTTCATAAATTTTCGACAGACTACTAAGGAGTGTATGCGTTTGTTTCTGATGACTGGTATCTTAGAAAACATGTCACGCGTTTTTCGCTTGTATCTTGTCTTGGAACAGTTAGCGGTTTTTAATTTGAACTTTACTATTCGATAGGTTACTCGATAGCCTTGCTAAAAAATATAAAAAATAAATACGTGTAATTGTAGTAGAATTTAATTGGTGACAATATGGTAATAGCAATGCTGACTCATCAGCAGGTTGTTGCGGCAGCATTTCTTGGTATAACCGTTACAGTCGTATACACTACCCTAATCCACCCAGAGGCCGTTAGCTCAACGAATGTTTCGCAAATCTAAAGGACTCAAGATTTCTGCCGAGCGGTAACTTCATACTTGGTCCATTCCGATGGCTCTAGTCATCTTTAGAGAGCCTGCTCGTCCAAATGTTCTGCGTTAGCATTATAAGGGTCCTACTTGACTTGATTTTCAGCATTTTAGTTCATACTGTAGTATATTCTACTCTAAGCAGTAGTGGCATATTGGTCCATTCTCTTCTAGATTTCTGCCACTTCGGTCAGGAGCAGTTTCGTGTTGTTTCCTTCCTTAGTTGTCTTGTAGAGAGTTTGAAATGTTGTATAACTATATCATGACCGAAGCGTATTTATAAGGCCATAAGATGAATTGTAAATCCCGATGATGGCGTGTTTACCTGGTAAATTTGAGGGATACGTGGTGGTCTGGAATTAAATCCAAGCGCGGGCACACTTCCTTCCCACTGCTCGGAGCCAGCCGTCTGATACTGTGTTTAGTAGTTTATTAACGTTTATTAAGTTTAGTCGCATTTCGAGCACAAATGATTATAGACAACTTCAATGCTTTTAACTTCATTTTGCGTACAGGCCGAAATCTCAAAATTCGTAAGTTTCAGCTCTCTATTAGTAGCCTTTTTTTTATACCTATTTAACTACAGGGTACTTTCCTGTCAATCTTTAATGGTAATGTTCCAATTGCGTTCAGTGCTTCTCCAGCGTGGTGTTAATCTAAATGTTCCGAGTCTTACGTCTGGTTCTGTCGTTAAACATCGCTTTACGCGGCTGGCTCTTTCCAGCTTGAAATGAGGTGACTTTCGGCTTTGGGCCTATACTACCTCACTTGATTTCTCTAAGTTTAGTGAGCAAACACGTTGCTATTGTGTCGTCACAGGATAGTTTTTGGCCTATCTGAACTCCACCGGCAGTCATTAACGTCTTAGTACTCGTTCATATTCAGATACACCTTCTGGTATTTTGGCATTTCACTTGCTTATACTGTACCTATCTGGAAAGCGAGATCCTAGCTTTACGCAAATGTTAACAAGTCTCCGGAATAATGAACATTTTCTAGATAAAAGATAGCGATTTCTGCATAACTTTAAATCGAAAAAATCAACCTTAATGAATTCGAAATGTCAGTAATTTAGCCTATTGCTGATAGTTATTGTTGGTGATTTGGCTTTAAATAGACATAGAACGAATAATAAAATTAAACCATCCTCTATACATGACTACTCTCATTGCCTCAATCTGGATTCATTCGACACCAATTTCAGCTTTTAGTAGTTAAATAAGACCACGGTGCCCTGTGCACGTCTCATAGCAAAAATGCTCCATCTACCGAGCTCGACAATCTTCTATAAACCTCATATTTGCGTACACATGATATTCATGGAAATAACCTTAGTTTTATTTTGGGTAAACTCAAGAAATTCAATTTTTAAAATAAATAGTCATTTTGCCTTCATTGTGTTGGAAATATTATCGTGAACAATGATGTAGTGAACAGCATTTATGAGCTGAACTTGCCAAATCTTGTCTGGTCACTCAAGTTTCGTGTCATTTTGATTTATTTTTTAACTATATTGCTTCCTAGGGTATATCATCAAATAATCGCAACCAACAACGGGATTTAGAAAATATATCTAACTTGAATTAAAAAAAAAATAACCATACGCTTTTGCACGGAAATCCTTCATATACGCGACTATGATACAGCGATTATTTTAAAATTTCAGTTCACTTTGAAAGATATGTTATCTATTTGAGCCAGCGAGCTGAATGAAGCTGATTTGAATTGTTCTCCGCCAGACCTACACAATCTAATCTTCTAATATTTACGCTCTCATCTACCTGACTGTGTACCTACACGTTACATAGTAGAGGATAAAATCCGTGGGCTATAAACCTTGTGTCTAGGTAAATATAATTTCAGTACATTCCCAGTCACCACTGGTCATTACGGCGTAGTGCAAAACGAGAAATCCTCCGTCTGTTGATGAAGATACGATATGCCACAAGAGGTCGAACAAATTATTGTTTTGTCGAACAAATTGTGTTAATGCCAGTCTATGTGGCGTTTAAGATCGACAACGCATAGTCTCTATCCACTAAAATTTTTGAGGTTTTTTTGGTACGTCGCCTTTTTCGGCTCCTTTTCTCCTTTAGTCTGTACCACAAAACCTTATATCAGAGTTAAACAAACCAAGCTACGTGAATGAGCTGAAAATGTTTAGCCGACACGCACGAAGGCAAGTCTGCCTGCTCTCCGAAACCTTATGACTTAACCTTTAGAATAATTGCTTTGAGGACCGAAGTGGCAGGGCACTGTACTGCTGATCTATTATCTTACATCGCAAATAAAGTCTGCTTTTACTGCACGTCACGAAATCGTTGGCGTGCAAAATGTTCTTGGAGAATTGCAGTTGCTTATCTCACGAAAGAAGGTTATTAATAAGGAAAAAAAGACATAAAATGACTGCCCCGCGGGCAATACCTATTGCCTGACGCCTTTTCTTTCTGCGACCCTATGTTTCATAGCGACCGAATTACGATACAAGCTGTGCTAATACAATGGTTCTTGAATTAAAGTTGACTTGTGTAAAGTCGGTAACGACAAAGTATAGACGCTGGCTTGAGCGATGTAGTGATTTGTAGGTTTCATCCGTGGACATTTCACAGGCCGTCACCGTCGATCTGACAGTATAGGTTCAGTTTCTATCTTCTAAAAGAAATGTTTTGAACTTTACATCCGGGGTTTTAGGTAAGCATTGCATAAGACAAAAGTAACAGCTAAGGGGGTTATATGCGAATATCTATGCACATATATATATATATATACACTCAAATGTATAGTGCGGCGAACTGGACCGCGATTTACAAGTAGAATGAAAAAAATAGATTATCTTTTATTGGTACTGTATGTTCGGTATAAAGTATAAACCAATAAAATTGAAAAGCTGTGACCTATTGATACCTGTGTACTCACGTTCTGTCGATTGCGGCTGTCATAGCGTGTTAATTATGAAAGATATGATAGTTAGTTTCTTACTTAAAACATTCGCCTGCTGAAGCGGCCTCATAGAATAAGCGCTATTTTAGATTTTAAAAAATCATGTTACAGTGGGTACAACCTGTCCATTGATGAGTGCAGACCTTAATCTCGGAGCTAGATGAATAAAACAAATATCTCGAGTTGTACATACACCACCATTGCGCAAATTCGCATCCTACCTCTCGGATACCATAGGAATTTGCCAGGTTCAGTAAATACTAATTTATTTATTCATTTAATCGCACATACAATTCAAAAATAGAGGTTTGCTTTGAGTTCTAAGAAAAACACGTAAACACTGCATATTTTGTATAAATAAAAAAATAATTTTAAATCTCAAACGTTACAGACGTTTGAATTTTTTATACTCACTGTATTTACTGTCTATTTATTTATGTCTAACGTTTACATCAGGTTTAAGGCTTATTCATTAAAGGTAAATTTATTTGGCAAACAAAGTCAAACATGCCTATACTCTTCTGATTTATCAGGCACCATTCTTTGCTCAACATAGCATTTTATAACTTAATCAGTTTTCACTCAGTCTATTTGATAATCTTTAGAGGCATCTAAAAACTCTCTGATTTCAAAATCTACCGCCACCGCCAGCGCTCGCAAGCGTCATTGCACTTCTCTTACACCCACACATACCGACAGCCTCATTCCTTCGCTCTTTCCCACGGCGGTGCGTTGCTCCCTAGCGCCCTCTGCCGGCGGGTGAGAGGAATGGCCACCTACTTCCAATTGACTGATCTGCCTGCTTCTGCTACCGTGTCCGTTCCCGACGCAGGATCACCGCTTCCATAACATCAGCACAACGCTGCTACCACAGCCATCCGGTACTACCCTCCGTTCCGTACAACAAGCGAATGGGTGAGAGAGTAAACGGACGAGTGGAACCACTTCGTCGTATCAGCGGCCACAGCGACAACTAAGACGAAAAATTCCCAGCTGACGTCCCTTCGTGCCAGAAAGTAACCGGTAACCATTGCGGACTGCTGTTGTTACTGTTATTACTGGTGTTATTGATCTAGCGTCGCTTACACCGTTCAGTTTATCGACGTCTGATGGTGGTTATTCGTGCTAGCGGTCGCCGTACTGGCTCTGCTGCAGCTGAACACTACCTGTCTTTCTGGCCGTCCAGCGATCGCTTCTTACCTCAATGCCTATGATATAGATTTCTCATCACAATCTGGAGATTGTCCCGCTGCGGTATAGCATAGGAGTGGAATATACGTAACGATGATGCTGAATGTGATAGCGATGATCGCTACTGGTTGTTCTGTGCTCTACTAATTGATTGATTTCCACTTGAGGTCGGTATCGAATGGCAGAACCTCCAATAGTAGCAGCAACCATCGAAAAACCAGTTGTAGGTGGCTTAGGAAAGAGCACGACGCTAACTACTGCGCTCACAAAGACCGTCAGTTAGAAACACTGTCCGACGGCGGTGGCTGCGGCGCCAGCCAGCCCGGCAGCACTGACTCCCCCTTTTCTTCTCTCAACAGCGGAGTGGCGAGAGACGCGACGGCGTCAACCTTTTGCGATTCTAAAGAGGCAGAAACAGGCAGCCTCTAGCACCAAGCTGAACAACGTAGGAAAGAGCTAAGATTCAAAGGGTGTCCTGGCGCGCTGATCGGTGAAACGACCAGCGCCGCTTAGAACAGCAGCCACAGTCACAGCAGCCGCGGAGCTCAGGGCAGCAACTAAGCGGCAGTGGCCGTTGTTCGTTACATTGTCGGCTAACTGTGGCGCTAGTTAATAGTACTGTCGTGGTCGTTGTTGTTATTGTCACGTGTTTTTGCGAAACTCTGCGGTGGTTCAGTGCGGAGGTGCTGCAAAGGCGTCTGGTGTTCCTGGTCGCAACGATGCGATCGGATAAGAACTAGAGCAGACGAAAATCACATCGTGGCTCTGAGTGGCTGGTGGAAAGAAGCAGTCCCCGCGGTGTTCTAACTTCTACCACTCCGAAAAAGGACAGGTTTCCTTCCGTAATCCTTTCTTCCGAAAAGCTGCATTTAAGAGGACTGCCGTCTCGGAGGTGCTGCATAGGATTGGAGAACTTTGCGCACCTCCACTTCGTCGAAGATCGGGGAGCATGAACAAATAGTGTGACGAGGACGACGATTTCGTACTGGATTTGATGAAGCAAGCTAGATTTTCAGTGTTCTAGTTAAGTAAAGAAGCGGTGCACGTTATGAACAGGCTCCCCTAACAACCACAACGGCGCGTCAACTGACGACGAAAACGGCATCGTTCGACGGAAAAGAGAAATAGCTAGTTCAGGGCAGCGTAGGTGAAAGTGTCTTCCCCTAACAACTTTCTAGCAGTGATCTCGTTCAATATCGGTCTGTATTACCGTTGCCTGATTTGCGTGTTATTACCATAAAGACATTAAACAATTACAAATAACGCAACGTTTCGTAAAAATCGACAACAGCAAGGACGACAACGACAATCAGAGCAAGAACGCGCAATAAGCAGAGGTAAATTCGCCAAGAGGCCATTATAGAAATTTAGCGGTGCCTACTGGCTATTTGGCAAAGGTTCCTGTTGTGGTAGTGTCAGCTTGCCAAAAGAGCAAGATTAGGAAGTAACTGCGGTACTTTAGGAAGAGAACGAACCTTGGCGACTGACCGACCCAGCAACCGTTAACAATCACGCTCTATTCGTTGTCGAGAGTTTTAAAGAGAATTCACTGTTTTATTGCCGTTACATCGTGCGGTTGTTTCCCAGTTTGTTCAGTTGTGTTGTCAGCTAATAAGGCAAATGTGTTAAGAAAGAACTTTTTCGAAGGTGGGAGCTATTACGGGAGAAACCATTAAGGAACACCCATCGAGGATTTGCTGTGTGCGTTAGTGAATGTGAGGATAAAAAATAATTCGAGTTGGAATATTGTCACCCCCCCCCCTCCCGCCCCACAACCCTTGTGGTGGATTATTTTTAATATTATGTGATCTTTGCTTTGTGGTGAGCTAACTCAATGTGCTGGTTCTTCATATACACCGGATTCGTTCCACGGATATATAGATCAGCAGGAAACAGTTAATTAGTCGAGGATATCGACGGGAATCTACGCACGTACATGTTACACATTAATTATTGACTTCTTCAATTGGATATATTAATAGATACTCTATTTGAAAACTGTCAATCAGCTGGCACCGGACTGAAGCTAGCATAACTGGTGTTCCATCGGATACGCCGAAGAACGACGCATCTCAGTGGGTAAGTTTTTTATTGGAACTAGCTGACATTATTTCACTAAGATGTTTATAGGATTTAGATTTTGCACACCTGTGCACCGAAATGGTTCATTACCGAACCAACAAATGAGTGGATTCTATCAATTAACTTCCTACTTGGAACCTAGCCCTGTGCGGCGGCTTGAAGCTAAAATGAAGGATCTCAAAATCGAGGAATATTTTGAGCTACTTTTGATTACTGTAAAGCTTGCTCTCGCTAGGTTTTTTGATTCTTTGAACTTTATGTGTAATAGGTAAAAGCGAAACTAGTTTCATATTTTTCATCGGTTTACCTAGACGTTGGGTGAACAGGTGATCGGACTCATGCCCATATACCAATACATTGAAGTAAGCAGCGTAAAAGTGTCCAGAAATAATCGGTATAGATACCTGATTTTCAGCTATTTTTTTCCGATATTTTATACTTTTTGTTCTTTCAGTTTTCTTTCATATCACATCAGCAAATACTAAAAATGTATATCACCCTTTATCAGCTGAGTTTCCACTTTTAATATAAATACACCTAAATAAATGCACTTTGTTGTTGTTGTTGTCGTCATCTTCAAATTACATCTTTTGGGCCTATTCAAGGCTAGTTCTATGTAGTATATATAGGATGTAACAGACTGTTCAGTGATAAATAGGCCCCGCGGTGTATCTTACGATACAGTAGTTTTGACTAAAATTATAAATCGAAACTTTGTCTATTCTTGGAATAAACGAAGCTCCTAGAGAGCCGCCAAAAGCGTCAGTTTAATGGCATACGACTATGGCAAACTCGACTAGTTCCAAAACTAAATCGTTCAAGCTAAATTTTAGCACAGAAAACTTTCAAGCCGATGGACAATTGGGACCTGACGACGATATGGTGGTTATATATACTTGTATCTTGCTTACTAATATCTATAAGTTATGCGCTGCTGAAGGCCCAGGTACGTATCGATAACTGAGGAAATTCATTGGACTCTTTCAACCTGCGTGTTAGATTTGAATACTAACTCTGGCCCTTAGTTTTATGCCGTCCTCCATTATGCACACCTTGACACACTTCATACTTCTGTTGGCCCCTGTCAATGCATCAGCTCATATTTACGGCGATCGTTCTTGCGGTACTTGTACTGGCTGGTATTTGCCAATATTCTCGAAGGCAAGATTCGCGCCGTCCATCCGACGACCATCCATTTTTCCGGCGATACGTTTTTCAACAATTTCTTACATTTTTCGTTTATTTGGTACTGGCAGTTTTTTTTCGATCCGCAGTGGAATTCTGGGCGCAGTTTTGGGCGATGGCAATCGTTTACGCTCGATTAAGGAGCGTTCGTTTTGATATTTTCCGTGTTGTCTGTTTTGTCTGATCATCCGTTGTTCTATTGTTCGGGTTTAGTTCGTGCTTTCCCGGGCTTGCCGCCCGCTTGCATAAGCATGGCTGGTTTAGGAGAGAATTCGATTTTATAGATAAGTCGAAAACGAAGAATAAGAAATAATAGTCCTTGCTTCTGTTTGACCAACATACGTCCGCGCATCCAACGCTTTGAAGCACTGTTACTATAGTGTTTCCTCCACTGCTTCATTTACCGCCGATCAAGGCTGTGGCGGGGGATTCTGTCGACAGACCCTAGCAAAGTGCATTCAGCAGTTCTGTCCCATGTCCAGCTGACATCATCCCCAACTCGTAACCATAAGCGAGTAGCTGAATTGTTGTATCATCATCACTTTTGCCACATGTGTCAGTAACTAGCTTCTCTATAGTAATTTTCACTGCAAAGTTGTAGTAAAGTACGGGCAAGAGGTAAGCCATCAATGAGCATGATGGGTCTGATGCTGACAGTGTTGGTTCGCCATCAGGCCTACTTCACCTCGGACCCCCCGCGCGACAAAGTTCCTGCCAAACAGTTGGTAACTCTCGTTACTAATAACACTAGGCTACGTCGAAATGCCGGCCAAATACTGACGCTTAAATCCGATGGCCGTAGAGCTGTTGTGTTCTGGACGCATGTCAGGACGCGACGACCCCGTACCCACAACGAATACGACAATGATTAAGCGAAGGCGTTTACACGACGCTGATGCCAGCTGTTGACTGTTGGCTCGACGTTATTTCACTCGCAAAACTACTGTTGTTTTAGCGATGGCTGGTTCTCTTTGGACGACTCAAAGGACTTCATTCGATGGACCGTTGCGCTCTTGGCTTGTTCGATTGGCTTTTAAGGATACGTCTCGTCGTCAGCGTACGTACCGCTTGTGGGGGATTACACTACAACCCATCGCACTTAAGTGTCGACGACGAAAGTTGCTTATTGCTGCTTAGTAAACTTGCCGCACACAATTGTATAGTGGCTTACATTCGTATTGACTGTCGTAAGACCAGTCAGCAGTTGTATGCCCACTAAATGCCCAGAAATATGAGTGAGTAAAGATGTTAACGAGACGCCAGTAAGCCTGTACTTGAAATGAGGATACTTGCAGCGCCCTATAAAGGTTGTGGTTTCTAGTTGTGTGTCGATAGATTAATCAACAGATTAAGAATATCTGATTCTTTAGCTTTGTCTGCTATAGTATCTTATTAAAACTAGCACTAGAAACATTCCGAGTTAAATTTGAGTCTCATTTGTTTTTTTCTTCACACTTGTTATACTGAAGGATAACTTTTTCAAGTTTAGCAAAATATTTTCTCATGTGGCCTCTAAAAGATTGGCAGTGGAACGTAGCTTTGGGTACAGTTTGTTTAATAACCCTTTTATCATGATTTGGATTATTAGGTAGTCAGTTGAACTTGGTCTTTGCAAATACAATTTCAATAACTACTCGAACCCAAATCAGAATTTGCGTACGCTTTTTTTTTTGTATTTATTCTATGGCTCTCCAGTCTTTTGATTGAGAGCTATAACCATACAGCGCCCAAAACGATTGCCAATTAAGCTCAGTATATTCTGTGTATTTACTTCCAAATAGCAAATTTCTGTCGAACTAAAAGGCCGGCCCACCTTTGAAAGCTCATCTCATGTAAATTCATGCTGAAGGAAATCACCATTGTATCACTTGCCATCCGGTAAATGGGTTAGGATAGGTGCAAACGTGATCTTGCCTCTCAGTGTATTACAGTAAGGCTTTGGACATCAAATTCATCTTTCCAGATGGGAAATTGGCCTGTCCAATAACCTGTCGCTTCCCGACAATTTGTTTATTTGATTTGCGTGCCACCTAAGACTGACGAGTGGACACTCGGACACGTGTCGCAGAGTTGCATTTATCATTCCAAGCGGAGCTGAAAATAACTAGGTGAGGCAGTTAAAGTCGATTTAATATTTTTAATTGTTGCAATATATTTTAGCTATACAAACTTAAACTGATTATTATAATACCAATATGGTTTCTTCTAGATGTAATATATCCAGGAATGTACAAGCTAGGGTGACAGCTAATCGAACACGTCCAATGAAATACATACAATATGGTAGAATTGGGTGACTTGGAGTGAGTGGGCCAATGTTCCTTTTTTCACCAATGCAAATAGCTACGAAGCTTAAAAAAATACAATAAATTAGCTTATATTCCAGCTAACGAAAAAAAACTTCGAAATCACTCGATTGTAAAAGAGGCCTCAGTTTCTGATAATTACTAAAAATATTGACCCTAATCATGACTAAGTTTAAGGACTAGCCGCGAATTAGCCATTTCGCGTCCAATAGCAACGAGACAGATCGTTATGGCCATACATTCTTAGCACTTAGACAATTTACAGCTAGCTAAATCGTCGTAGTCGTTGCCTGTATATCCTCCATATCTAAGAGTCGTGCTACGTTCGGTAGGCCTGCGCATCTGTTGTACGGAACGGTGCGTTACTGAATGACGTTTTTAGCTCACGAATAACAGCAGCGCCCTTGTTGGCTCTGTTCGAGGCATCGCCACCATCACAGGCGATGGCAGTCGGCCCACGCTATGACCCAGCAACCAAGCTAAATATTTTCCCTGGCAGACAACATTAATTATGTTTCGTTTATTATTATTATTATTAACTTCTTTTCATATATTCATAAACGTAAGACGTCTCGATACGCCCCGAGGTAGGCAGAAAAAGTTCACAGAATTCTACGCAGACATTGCTTTCAACCGAAGCCAGGATATTGCATGATTTCCTTTCTTTCTTTTTTAATTTCGCATTGATTCTTTCATATAACATTACAGTGCACCGGCGTTAGTTTGAGTCAATTCATTCGAGTTGGAGCAACAAATACTTAGTCGTGGGAATAGAACCCTTGGGTGGCTCGGGTAATATTACTATTTTTATTACATTTTTGTTTCTAAATGTAGGGGTTTCAGTAGTTGCCAGAATACTAATGCAAATCTCGTCTCCTTTTAGGATCGGAATAAGCAATCTGAAATGATACACACGGATTCCTATGCTATTCAATTATTAGTCAAGTAAAGCCATTTCTACTTTTCAGCATCGCTGATAGAAAATGTCCTGGAAACGCCGGAGCTGCAAGAAAAGCCAAAGGCAAGGTGCCTCCTTCTGTAGCGTATACATTAGGCTGATGGTACATCCGAAATATATGTATTTATGTGTAATGGGATACAATCGTATCCGTGTGATGTTAGATGGAAATGTTCATCCGACAATAAGTAATTGTACAACAGATAGGACTCAAATTCGTAATTAGCTATAGATACTTTTAGAATAAAATTAACGACGAAAGTATGAACTGGTGTTATTTAATTTAATAAAACTTGTTCCCTTCAATCCGGAACTTTTGTTAATCGAAACTGCGCATATTGTGTTTTATCTTCTATATTTTGACGCGCAGAGATCCATAATCCAACTTCGTCCGGTATTGGGGAAGCGTTGTTAGGGGATAAACCCAACGAAAACCGCTACCTCAATTTGCACAAAAATGTTGATGTTTAACTAGGCAAATGTAAGCACGTTGTTTATTTTCATCAATATTAGCTATTCTTTCTAATTTCGAATATTATTGTTCGGAAAACGAACTGAAAATATATATTAATTAGCTTCTTTTCAAAACGGTTCTTAGTTTTTGACAACAGTTGTTGTGAGTTCATCGCCGCACACGAACTTGATAGGTTTAGGCTGTCCCCTGAAGGTGCCTGTATGGGCCAGATCATCAAACGTTCGGTTACATAATTGTATATATTACTCTATAATGAATCTGAAACGAGGCTAAACAGAGAGAATTTACCATGTCCATAGAATTTCATCAATAATTTCTATTAACAAAAATCAAATTGTTGTTATCGCTCTACGGCCCATCTTATTCGTTCGGGTTGGAGCGAGAAATTGTTTATGTATACAGTGATCATTTAAGGTTATTGCGGAAAAGGTGTTATAAATAAATATTCATAATATTAAATATATGTTTATTATTATTTATGCAACGAACTAAGCAAACGTAACGACTAACCACAACAGTCACAGTAGACGTTCTGCTCGTTGGTAATCGCTGCTGTCATTTTCGTCGTAAGGTCCCCTAACTGCGTTTTTAAAATTGCAGGTCACGCACGAGCAAATCAATAACGATCACTTATACGCCCGTTGCGCTTAGGTTCATTACATATCAGTGTCCAGTCGTCTCAACCTTTTCCATTCTCAGTTTTTCTTTGGGTTTTTCATGAAAATGGTTACGCAAAAGAAACTGTACAACCACACGAAAAGGAACTTGATTTATTAGATTGACCGCAAGCTCAACGCCTGAAGCGGGAGAAAACGACTTCGTAAAGAGCCGCAGTTAGCTACGAACCATTTAACGGGTTCGTAAGCATGGTCAAAAAGTTGTGTGTTATATGAATCGTTTTTTTGTCGACCCTATCCATCAGCAGCAAGGTCTTCGAGCGCTTTCACAAGCAACAGAATAACTCGATGCAAAGATTAGCAGTCTTTGCATCCAATTAATCAAGGGCACAAGTGAACCAATGTAGCCGTTACGTTGGTATTGTGTGTTTTCTTAGATGATATATACCTGATTGACGTCGATTCAGCGACAACTATTCGCAAGTAGGACCATAATAGTATTTTATTCGATTAGATCTTCGAGCCTCTTAGACACTGCCAATGGTGTCGTGTTCGTCCGTCGTTGATAGAGATATTCGGAAATGCTATGATCATGCCTTACATGTCATCGTCGTCGTTGCTGTTATTGTCGTTACTCTCGCTGTCGTCTGCTTTTGTTGTTTCTATTGGCTATGCTGCTGCTGGTGATGATAGGAATGATGCTGGTGATGGTAATGACGCTGATCATGATAGTTCGTAATCGCTACACAAGCACACACAAACAGCAACCGTTATTGACGAGCTCATAGATGCGTGTCTGCATTGAATGATATTCGGTGCAGGCTTTCCCAACCGGCTGCCTCCGTTTTCCCTCCCGGCGTTTTTTGCCGGAACAGCAACAGACTGTGGTAGAAGTAAATGTCGGTAGCGCAGCCGCGGCGGCAGTACCTCATTACCTGACTAATCTGAGCCCCCGGTGTCTTCGTCACTAGTGTCGCTCCTTTCGCTGTCGATTCAACACCCGAAGCAGGCACGTGCGAGGCTACTTGGCTTATTTTGTTCGACTCGATCTACGGAAGCTTCTTCCTGTGTGCGATGTCGGTGCCATCGCTGCCGTGGCTGTTGCCATCATTCGTTCGTTGACGTTTGCGTTCATTCACAATGGTTTCCTGCGGTCGCTTGTTGACTTACTTGCCTTTTCGACTGTTCGCCGTATTTTCGACCGCTCGGTCCTTGGCTACGACAATAGAACTGTTGTGTGTTCGGTAGCGTCAGGGAAAGCCAATAAGATCAGGGCCGGATTGGGGTAAACTGACAGCATAATCGCCATCAAATCAGTGTTTGGCTATTATCGTTATCGTAACCGTTAGCAACAGCAACTTCGGTAACATCTCAGAATGTCATCTTGATCATATCGCTAACGAAGACTATTGGAACAGCAGGCAACACGTCGCCCTGATCAGCAACTGCTGGTTCTGCTGTTAATATATATATAAAATCTTCCGTTATTTCTGTTACTCCTGATGCTACTGCTGAGGCGACAACTCCTCAGGAAGCAATAACATCGAAGCAAGTTCAGGTAGACGCCGTTAGCAAATAAACAGACGATGAAGATTAATAATCGATTTAACAAGAACTGGTTATAAAGGGGGAACATAAAAGTGGATGCAGTTTGTCAAACTTGCTGAATGGTAATTGCCAACGCTAACACTGGGTACATACTGAAAGCGATTGCGCGTTAGGCTTTCGTTGAATCGCCAAAAAATGAGTCGATCTTTTCTATCTACCTATCTACAGATTCTGATGCAATTTTGTCATTGTAGGAAAACCGGTAGATGTTCTTTTAAACGCTGGTCAAATAGCAACCATAGGGTCATCCAATTTTATCATGGTTGATATAAGAGAAATTTATATCAGTGGAGCAATGTCTGACAAAACAGACCGAACTACCGTAATATGATGATTGCCGTCGCCAGGTTCAATGAACTAATCCTTCTTTTTTCGTTCCCAGTAAGGCTTTGTGTTCTCGACCTGACTGTAGACGGTCGACTTCTTCAGCGTCGACGGAAGTAAAGATGGCACTCAATTAATTTTTGCAGGATATGTTGTTTTGTTTCTGCAGACAATGTGTATACACATATGTAGCCTGGTAGTTCTCCGCCTTTTACCTACCTCCAATTTATGCGCACATGAGTGCTGCAGCGTTGTTTCAATGGTATATTGGCTAAACATGAGGCACAGAAATTTAGACGCTATCCGCCTTGCTTCTGTGTGGGGAAGCGCCTGACAGAAAAGGCTCGCTCAAGAGGGTAGCGATAGCAGGCGCTGTTGACTGATCCGGCGACAGTCGGAAATTTCGACGTCATGGCCCCTGACTTGGAGGTTTTTCATCTACCAATGTGTAGTACTGAAGAGTATACGCGTCGGTGTCGGTTGTTCGTAGCCGCACTGTTGTCGCGATGCTATTGTAGGGTCGTAATAGAATATGGGGCCCTATATACTGAGATTGCGCGCTTTCCTTTCGTTTCCCTTATTGAATCACTCCCGCCGTCTTTTGCAGAGCCGAGGAAGTTCAAATGCTAGTCACGGGATCAGGAGCGGTGTAAAGATGGACCTGACACATACAAATGGAAAAACAGAAGACGACGCCACTAATGGAGAATAAATAGGATCTTCAATTGGCGTTGGAAACCGTTTATGGTACCGTAGGGTTTACATGCGGCACGTAGGTCGCGAAGGGATGTTCGCAATTGCTATGAGAACCTATACGTTGCCTAGCTAGGAATAGCAGTGTAGTTATCATAAACTATCGGTAGGTGCGGGCAATTGCAGACCAAAGTGGAAGCCGAGTTAATATTAAAACAAGTATCAGGTCGGGATCAAGTATAGGGAAATGTGCAAGTCTAGTGGGTGCCTGTGTCTGGCTTAAATTTCACAACGCCACCATGAAAAGGATCTGAATCTGGGGCCTGGTATCCATGAGCAAAATTTATATATTGATCTTTTACGACAAAAGCTATAGGCCGGTAGCTAGTGTCAAATAGTAAGCAGATATTATTGCTTGCCTTGAAATTCTCTCGGAGAAAAAAATTAGCGCGGATATGTACTAGCGAATTATCTACGTATTAATCGGTCGACTGAATAACATATAGCCCACGATCTAATATTATCAATGGAGTCAATCAGTATATGCGGGGGTGGACTGACTCCTATAGGCAAATATGCCCACCTCATATATTACATAAGCTTTACTTTTTGAATTTTATTGGTTAGCCGCTATTCATTGCTACTTTTTGCATTTAAATGGCATTTATATGACAAGTTATATCTAAATAGTTAGAATATTCTAATTCTTTTACATAATGGTCGCACTACTTACTTCATAATTTACCTCAACGGATTGACACAGCGATGAGTCGTTTTCTGCGAATGCATCCGATATTTTCAATTAAACGAGTATGTTAGTCGATAGAACAGTTGGTTTTTTTTTAGCTGGTTTCCTTACATCCAAAGAATACAGTGCCAATACATAGATTAAACGATTATCACTATAATACTTATGCTATAGATAGGGTTTTTGAAAGTTCTCAAAAAAAAGTAAGTCATGGAGCATTTACGGTCAAAGTATTATCATATGATGTCAATGAAGCATATGAGAAATGAAGCGCTGGCCAAGTAAACGATGCATGTCGCGATTATGTTTTTGTTTACTAGGCTGTTGAATCGTATTTCTGACATTTTTCGTCTCTTTTTTCGGTGCGATATTTTGTTCGACTGTACAAATGAATACGTTAAAGCCGGAGAAAGTTATTCAAAGAGAGTCACATAATAAAACTGCAGCGTGGAACCGCGGCATGCCTGTAATTGACCTAAAACTAGAAAAGACGTAGCGAAAACACACTGCTGAAATCATAGTATACATATCTACATGTATGTATAATATAGTACAAAAAACGATTTGTTAAATTTATTCTCAGCAAATAGTCGCTGAAAACTTTAGGAAATTTCAACTTTTGAGGACTGATTTGTAAAATCTAGTTTGATAGCAGTCTTACTAGCGTTAAGCCTAGGATACTCATTCAGAGGTACCATCCTATGAGAACATAACGTGCTATGTTTAAGCCTATGTATGAGTAGGTCACGAAATACTGCCTATAACCATCGTAATAGCACGCTACAAAGACCAATAATTGTCATCAGCGGTTGTAAGGCATAGTGTGAGTGGTAATCGTGTGGTCCAATACGAAAAAAGTAAGAACTAGAAGCCACACCTGAACTGCTAGTATAGCTAACTCACCCTTATCAGATCTGCAAGAAGTTTGTCATCAGAGTTGGGTGGCGTTAGAGCTCCCTCAATAATAGCGATGCTAGGTAAGATTTAATTAGTAGCTTATTTAAAAACATACAGGATAAACTATAGATCCCTAGCAAAAGGCCCCTATACAAAAGCTACCTGTGTATGTTCCATTGCGCGTATTATAGCTATACCAAATGAGATAGCAACTGTAATAATAAATTAGGGTTTCAATACCATCTCTGTTTTCAGCATGACCAGGAAGTCCGGTTAAAAACTTTTTTCTCAATTTTTTTTCAAAAGGTTTTTCCAGTTGTACAGCTCTACTGAGCATATAACCCGAATTCGAGTTCGATTAAAGAAAAGACACTCAACAAATACCACCACCAACAACAACCACCGTATTTTAAGTTCGTGTCTAGTTTACTTATAATATAAAGATGGGAAAAATGCAAGGTGTTCCTGTGGAAGCAAATGACGCTTCGTAGGTTCATTGCTTTGTCCCGGCTAGTAAGTAAATTTGCAGAAGGTCCTTGCAAGAAGGCATAGTTTTGCCTGTTCTATTGTTTTTCTCTGTCTCTGCTGTCATTGTTATTTTCGGTGAGAGTACCTACATTGCTACCAAAAATATTTTTTTGTGTCTTTGTGTGGTGCATAAATCGTACCTACATTGCTACCCGAGGGGATATATGTAGACGATTAATAAATGAGAATTAATGCAACATGAACTATTATTATACACTGGTTCCTATCGATGGGAAGCAATAGCGCTTAACTTAGTCGCTTGTATCGCCAAATTAGTTCAGCTCTGCATCAGCAAGTACTACGTAATAGTTACGACTGCCATCCAAAGTTTGGCTTGATAAGCGAAGCAGCGCTACTCATCTGTACATCGTCAGTTTAATTTTGTACAACATCATGGGGCCTGTCTTATCCCTTTCATGTGATGCCTTTTGCCCTTTTTCTTTTAACTAGTCCATCGTTATTGATCGCTAACAGTACTACTACAGCAGATAAATTGCCGCTGTAAACGGACAGTCGTAGTGCTAATTCTCTATATTATTCGTTCAAATCCATGTAACCGTTATTATTACGACACACTGGCGCTGACGTTTCGACAACGAAATCTAACAACAATGAGAGGGCAAGGCCAACAATAAGACAAACCTTCTTGAGCTCGTTTTATACTCAGTGGACGCTGTTTTCTATAACAATTAGTCGGTGGTTTAGCTTCGATTTACTATTGCGCTGATGCGCTATGCGTTGTGAGTGTTCGACACGTGTATAGAGTTACGCACTTGATTCGTGGCTGTGTTAGGTAGGATACGTCGTTCCATTCCATTGGTGCAGTAACCCGTATGCGTTCGGCGTGCATATTTTCCCATGAAATTCTTTTATCTTTTAGGGTCGTTATGGGTCGAGTCGATGCAGGGTCAACGAGTAATCTAACAAAAGCTAATGCTTCGTTGGTATCTCTTCATTGGATGCTGGAGACGAATGGCCGAAATCGATCTGTTTACCTTTCTACAATGAACGCTTACCTGCTCGAGCCGTTACAGCAAATGTTATTCACTGCGTAACGAAAGGTGTCAACCTTAGTTTCAATTTTAGTTTAGCCTCTGAAGCACACGCTAAGCTTTTGAGCATCGCTGTCTCTACGGGGTAGGCTTTTACGCATTACTTTCTCTCTTTCTCTCTCTCGCCACTATTCAGTATCGGGATTCTGCTAATCTTTTGTTCATCTTTAGTCCGTCTCAGAAGCGAAAGATTTCAGCAAAGCAAGGTCACGTTTGCTTACGTAAACAAAAAGTATGCTGCCAGATTCTGCCAGTTGTTGAAGTTATTGAAGATTAGTGAGACAGCAAAGACGAACAGGTAACAGAAGCAGCTGTAGCAGACAACACGCAAAAGGTCAACCAAGTTAAAAATCAACCGATAGTTGATTTGGTTATTCATAGAATGATGATCCGAGTGATGGTATTCGGCCGAAAGGTGCTACTAGGGCTATCGGCTGCTTCGATACTGGCTGAAATTGATTAGATACCGATTACAGGATAAGCATAAAAAACGACACTGGTTATTTGATCTTAACGGGAGCCCTGGAAGGACCTAGATCACTAAAAGGAGGCACCTTGTACGTGGTTTTAATGAATTTTAAGTTTGTTCTACCACTATGATCACGCATTTCTTCAGATGGCTGACGGCTCTTTCCAGCGTGAAACACGGGTGTCTGCACCGGATTTCGAACCCAGACCATTACATATTTCTTAGTTTAGTAGGCAAGCGCATTACGCGGGCACATGTGGTTTTAATGAACCACTTCCAGCCACTACTGTTATTTCTGCGGAAACCATACCAACCAAAAACAAATCTCCCTATGCATACAAAGGTAAGAGGAAAGTGGCGTTCGATTTGGGGAAGCTCAGAAGAAGACAGGCGTCGGTATCGGATTTTGCAAAGTATTCGGCTGCCGAGTGCTTTGTTTAGACCTGAGCGAGAACGCGGTTGAACAGTTAAACCGACAATGGAAGACTAACGAGCGCCTCTCAGCATTGACTATAGGTAAGCCATGCTTTTGCTCGCACGATAATCCACTGTGATCGTTGAGACTCTTTTCATTGATAATAGTACAATACTATTGTACGCACACTGTGAGATACGCTTTCTTGTGGCTGACGCTGGACCAATCAGTTCGCCAAAAGTAAGAGAACAGGCAGTAATCTGTTGTCTGAATATAGCACAATAGAGGTAAACCAATGGAATGGGGTATTTCGTTAGAATGACCTATTTGACCCATTGTCGATCTATTCATTTTTCTTCATAGAGCAGAGTGTATTTGTTCTAACGCGTGCGTCCCAGGACCATGTTATCTCAAAGTAATACATATTTTGCTTCAGGATAAAATAAATATCTTAGTAGCAGTTTGAACTACCAATGTACATAGTGTACTACCTAGTATTCTTAATTAAAAATGCCACGCCTGGAAAATCGCTGATATTTGCTTCTGTGACGGATCGGCGTAAGTTGTAGTTGATCGTAGCAGCGTTATATATACACAAAAATCAGGGCCAATTGAGTTAGTATTGTGCAGGAGAAATGATGCGTATATATCTAATGGTAAATAACGGTTTTTACTCAAACAAGTGGGGTCAAAAAGGGCTCACTACGACCCAGTTTGCTTCAGCTGCAAATTCGATAAGCTTGATCTCAACAAATAACTGCTTAACTATACGCAAGCAAGCCGAAAGGTCATAGTAGATATATAATCAGCCATGAGCTGGTTCTTTCAGCCGTTAACAGTTCAGCCTCATCTATTTGGTTATCTTTCTATCTTAAGGCATTATTCCAGAGTCAACATTTATCGGGTAAAACAAATGGCAAGTTACAAATGAAATGTTCATATTGTATTCCGCGTACCCCTTTTGTAATGACCCGTGCAGTGTGTTATCAAAATAAGTTAGACCGTGCGCGTTCACCACACCCTTAGTCCCACCTTACAATACTCGGCATCTTCTATGCATATTCACTTGCACCAGTTGCCACGACAACGCCAAGAACCTGACTGTAAAGCTGACTTCCTTTTAACCACGCGAAGACAAGACCGAACGTGGCTGGCAGGTGACTTCATACTGTCAACACAAGCGCCTCCACCGTCGCTGCTGCTGCTCCCGCCGTTATCACGACGATTCAAAGACAGAAACTAGTCCGGTTTTTGAATCTGCCCGCGTATAATTCGCACAGTTTTTAACGTGAGTCAGGTGAGCTGCTTGTCCTAGTTCTTGCTAACTGGCCGGTTA
This sequence comes from Varroa destructor, assembly GCF_002443255.2. Lineage (NCBI taxonomy): Eukaryota > Metazoa > Arthropoda > Arachnida > Mesostigmata > Varroidae > Varroa > Varroa destructor. The sequence continues at coordinate 9,215,303 of NW_019211454.1, read as the reverse complement.
CTTCTTGTTGAATCCGGTTTTCTTTCTTGCCTCAGATGAGTCGGTTAAGCACAGCATTATCTGATAAAGAGGGCTACGTTACATCTCTGACCTGAGCTCAACCAACCACAAGCGAAGTGATAAACCAGCGTTAGCTCTAAAAACCCTTTGCAAGAAGGAGAAAAACAACGCACAGGCGCGCATTAAGTTGTTTTACATATAATGTATAGTAGACCGACTCCACAGTTGGTAGTGTTACCACCAGTTGCAACACAAACGCCATGACCTTCAAGATGATCTGCATACAACGAAACCGTTTTAAGGGAAGCCTCGCTGCCGTGTATTTCGAATACATGACTCGTTAAACGAGATGCAGCTGAGGTAAATTTCATGCGGTAACTAACAAAGCTAGGTTGCGATAATTTTCGAAGAAACTGTAAGGTTTCTGCAGCGATAGCTGAGTAATGACCGGACAAATGGCGGGGATCACGGGAGACAACGGTTGAACGATGCTTATAACGACCGGCTGTTGAAATTAACGAGGAATTCCCTACGAGTACGCCCATGTAAGGCTTCGGGTTGGGTTGTTAGTTAGTGCTACGCGTTGATGTAATTTAAAGCCGTTTATTGGGGCCAGACTTGCGACTTTGTGCACTCTCTATACGGAGGCGTCATTTTTTGTCATTTTCCTATAGATTTTTGTTGTAGCCCTGTATCGTTTTATTGGAGAGAGGGATACATCCGATCGTCGTTGATTTGAGGTCGCTGTTCAGCTAGGCAACATTGTCTAGTTGGTTTGGACAGGTGATATTTTTTGATAGATAGTATTAAAATGACACGCAGTAGTTAGTAACGCCATAGTCATTGTTCGCTGTTGAGTGGTGACTACTAACCATTCGAGGTATTGTTTGCTTATGTGTGTAATAGAGTGGCAAACAAAAAAACTATTCTGGGTAGGCTTGTAGAGACTCTATTAGACAATAGCTGTTATAAGTTGCAGCGTGTGGTTCTATTCAGCGTTGGTTGTTATGCAGTGCCATGTCACGATACCGGGTGCGAATTCTTCAACACTATCTATGAACTTATATGGTGCGTGGGTATGTGCGAATGACTTTAGGGCCAGGGCGTAGTGCATCTATAGTCGACCAAAAGCATCTAATTAATAAAATAAACAGCCCAAACGTACTATTAATCGCAGTCCAGTGCAAGGTGGATCGCTCTAGGTAGTGGGAGTACCTGATAGGACAAAGGTTTCAGTAAAAGCTGGATAGTTCTAGGTTTTCCCGTATCAGAATATGTTGAATTTGAATAGAATTGAAGATGTCGCTCGGGTCGTTTAGCGTTTCGTCTGTTGCCAAAGTCATGCCACATATCAGTGCCTAGACGGACTATTATTGCATGAAACGGTAGTAGCTAATTCGTTCAGGCAGTAAGCACTGTGGAGATAAGAGCCAGGGGGCGCCTTAATTGAAAGAGGGGATGATGTCAACCAACCAAAACAGCACTCGATGGAGCTCGAACATCAGCCGCGAGGAATGGACCGAGCAGAACAAGCAAGGTGATAAGTACGCCGAAAGGATGGCCGTCACTTGCATGGAGCATTCAGCATAGGAAATACTTAATTAAGCGTTCATGCAAACTGCCTCATGGTTGGGCACGAAGTGCCGTATAGAGAGATGTGTTGCTTATTTTCAGCGTAGTTGACCTCACACTGCACCAGCAGATGCTGTTGGAACTCAAGTGAGATCTATGAACATGTTGAACATCAGCTACGTGCGTATATAGATGACTACAGGAAAATAGATACTTTCCTTTATGACCGTACCGAAATACTTTTTTTTCCATACTGTTCCTTAGCACGTCGGTGAATATAGTGGTTTTCCCTATCTGGTAACCTAACTCCAGAATATAATTATAAGCATTTTGTTGGTTAATTATCGAGCTGTATATTCTCGGGTGACAACACCTTTCGAAGCGGCTACTCATTCATTATGAAAATATACTGGCAAACGTATTGTGTTAGAATCGTCATTCCTTTGCGGTTCAAGGAAGGCACAAACAGACACCCCGCTGTAAGGTCAGATTACGGTTACAATCTATAACAGTCTGGCGAGTACGACTCAAGCTACGTAGGTAGATAAATGCTGACTGTGTGAGCTGATCTTGGTCTACAGACTTTTCTCTGAGATCTTTATTATTTTTTTCCTGTCCTTTCGACAAGACTAGTTAACTCCAGCCATGTTCTGCCGGACCCGGTTTCTTATTGTCGTAAATAGTTGGTCTATCGCACTCGATTGCTTGGTACTAACTCGTCAAACCCGGGTCCTCATAGTTCTTTTCGAGACGGCAGCTATTGCAATACTCCATCTCTGTTGTGAGAAACAGAAGAATTTGTTAAGTCTGCATGTCTTACGGGTACACGGTTAGCCATTATGGGGAGCTAGCATACGACAGCAGTAGTACCCTATATACTCTACCTGCTAATGGTGTACACTGAATTTCATCACCGCGTTTCTGTCTGAAAACCACAGATACCGAGAATATGCGGTGCATTCGATAGACCTGGATGCAAGCATTTAAGAATTCAAATGTCAGCTATTTGGCAAGTATTAGGCCCACGGTAATAGTTAAAAGTTGACCAAGTACGCCATCTTGTTTGTGATATTTGGCGAAAAGGAAAACGAATTTACGGTCGTCCGAAAATAAATAAAAACAAATATCGACACTGTGCTTGTCTGTTAAAGCTATGATATGTTATTCACGGAGTTCCTATTTAGGAACGAAGAAAAAAATCACCGAACCCATAAAAGGATTTATTGGCCTACTTTGTTAAGGAAAAACCCTTCAAACTACAAATTAGGCTGTTACAAATTAACTTATCAGATCATACCTTTCTCACTTTATCAACTAAACTGTTCCCTACGAATTTTACCCAGCAAACGTCGGTACACTCGCCCGCAGATACCCTCATCGATACCGTTATGTGCGCATGTAATCTAAACGTCTGCCTTTTAATTGAATAAGACACCATTCGTGCCCTCGCCATCATTAGCTTCTAGTCAAATGCAAATTTGACGCTTTTTTATATTGGCCAAGTCGAATTTCCCTCTAACTGGGATGAAATAGCCGTTGTCAGGACGCTGCAAGCTCTTCCCATATCCGTGACCAATACGAAGCAAAAATAGGAAGATGAATCGATTTGAAATTTGTGACCATCCTATCAACTGTCTGTGCTTTTATTTTTCCGACGCTACCAACATCGTTTAACAGAAGGCCTTTTTGTTATCTTTCTCCCCCAGTCTCGCGCTCTTCCTGCCTCTTTTCGAGTGTCAACAACGCGGTGATTTGCACCGCCGCGTCCCTATTTACCTGCGCGAGCCAGCATAAACCAGCGGATCTGACTTATTAACTGTTACAATGTGTTGATGCCTTTTGTGGAAGAAGCGTCATTAACATGAGAAGAATACGACCCGGGTGCCGGTTGTGAACGAATCAATGGGTTTTGCCGGACTCATTATTACATATTCTAGAAGCAGGCGCGACATATTGTTAACATGGCAACAATGCGTCGTTGAAAATTAGACCAAGCGGATGTATGACCTCTCGAACTAACAAAGCTACACCAGTGCGCGCGTAATTCTAAATAAATTAGCATTATCATAATTTAAACATCATTCTAAACAAATCTACTCGTTATTTGTATATATATATTTTTTTGACCGAAGGAAGTAGTTGTGGACAGTCGTTACCCTATGACGGCTTGTTGAATCAGCTGTAACGGTCGTTATATATGAAGCAAAATGAATGCAATTTAATATGTCCTTAGTTGTGGCCAGTTCGTATTCGCTGCTCGTTCAGTGAGTATACGGATGCTTCCTTGATGGCTAAGCCTCATCTCTGAACGGGTACGGATTATCAATGGTAAATGGTTTTGAGCCGTCAAGCCCGATTGAAGTGGCCTTTGGGTCTCCTAATAACGTCAACAACGCTGTGTTTATTACTAAAGGCAGACCTCTGTTATAATAAGGGCGTGTATTGTTTCAGTGTACCTGCTCAAATTTATAGATCACTAACCGGCGTTTCAAAATGAGTAGAACCATTACGGAACAATTCAATCGGATAGAAAACAACTAGGAACTCTTTTTGCATTCGCAGCACATTCGTTCCATCTGTCAATGATGTTGTTATTAAAAAAGCCGGTAGCCACAGTATGAAGCTGCCAGCCCTGCCCCAAAAAAGCTGTATTTTTGACCATAGTAGGCCAAATCATAGTAGTACATTATTTTCTGCGTACAAAGCCGGTTATGCGTCCCGTGAACATTTCACTCTGGTATCATTATATATATTGCTACCGGGGTTGTATCCTGTTGCAAAGCGAGGGCTTCGCGCTGGGTGGCACACTTTCAATGCAAATGTGTCTCTTTAGCGTCCACAGCGTATTCACTTTTCTACGTCAGCTTTACTTAATACATGTATAATTTCATATGTATACACAGTCAGCGCATGGCGCGGTTCCCGCAGTTCCCCAGTCTCGATTGCTTCTCTTTTTGATTTAATATCCTCGACCGGGGAAGTTTTTTTAAATTTCGACGATTTTCGCTTGCGGGCGGTCATCGCCTCTGAAACATTGGCAAAAACGACGACGATGTGACACATACGACCAACAAACCGTCGCATATCGTTGTTTCGTGATGTTTTTCTTGTACCATATTGGTCTCTCGTCGTCCGGCGCTGTGACATCATTTAGGTACGGCATTTGTCGGGGCAATATACACGGTGAAGAGCCAACGCCGAAAGGACCCCAACCAGCTAGACCCCCACGCTTCACCAAAAACATCGATGAAACCTTTCACATTATTAACGTGAAAATATTCAGAGCAGTGCAAAATGAGGTGCGTGTCGTTTGACGCGTTGTCGTTCGTGCCTGATGCCCGTTCATTTAACCGTAGCGGCTATCTGTTTGCCCTCTTCCGTTGTCTCTTTTTTCGCTTTGACAACGATACATTTATTTCTAGTAACACTGAAGCTGTTGTTGCTGCTGCTGCTGCTGACCGTTCGGTTGAAGGGCTGCACAAACGCCGTCAGCGAGCGCCTTTTCCTAGCCTTTGTCCGTCTACCTGAGATAGATGTGGGGTTTAATATATATACAGGCGCATATAGGCCGTTACACTCTCAGGAATACACCGATAGAAACACGTAGTGAAGCTCTAACTCTCTTAAGAGAAGGGAGTACCTGCAGCTGCTGTGCTATACAAGGAACTGCTGTCATCGCTATTTTCTATGCAGGACACGTTATCTCTGCCGTCTAGCTCATCTGGCCTGCTCCAATTCATCGCCGGTGGCTATACTCACGGTTAAATTTATTAAAATAAAGGTCCCATTGCGATCATCCGGTAGTGCTGCTAGTGCTGTTTTTCGTTCCATTTCTCACTGTGAATGCGCAAAGTCAGTGTCTGTTGCACATCTCTATTGCTAAGAGGTAAAGAAAGATATGCAGTAGCGAAAGCTAAGCCGTAGTGGCGCATTGGGATCGACCGACCGACCGACCGCTAGATGGCTAGCTCCTTGCTAAAACAACAAGCAATTTGGACGGCGGAACAACCTACGATGTGCGGACTCCTGTTCGGCAAACATGCACAAATTTACGGTCGCTTCTTGCCCTTGTCTTTTATGTGTCTATGCGCGAATACCCGATCGCATGTGCTATAGTAGAATAGAATTCAAACAGTATCATAGACAACGCAAAAAAAGGCACCATGTAGCATGGTTAGCGTCCGTATTCTCATTAGAATTTCAAATTAATGATTATATTGCTGGCCTGCTACAAGAGCTCAGGTAGACGAACTGATGAGATAAAGCAATACAATGTTGCTGAGGAAATTGCTCAGTTTTTTTTAACTCAGTCACAATTCTATTTGTTTTTTTTTTTTCGTGTCGACGCTGTAGGTTTTACATTTCACAGTGATATAGAGGCTCTCTGTGGGGGTGCCATTTTCTTCGTGTATATTTGACTTGACTTTTTGTCTGTCCGTTGTATTACTTTTAAATATATTTAGCTAAAAGTTAGTTAAAAATGTATGCTCCGTCATTCGAATATAATCAGGTAGATGTGATGTTCAGTTGAATTTATTATTAAGATCTCGCACCTTGCTTGATATCAATTTTGTGCCTCTGTGATAGCAAACTGAAAGAAATCTAGCCAGTCCGTTCTTTTTTTTTTTTTACTAAAATTGGAAATTGTATCAGGCGCGTTTCATCTGGGGAGCTCTCACCAGAGCTGTCAGACTAGCAGCAACCCGAAACTACAAGTCCATTCGTGTTTCACGTTGTGTGGCTCTGTATCCCTAATCCCGGAACCCTATTTTTCCTTTTTCCTATTCGATCCCGACTTACCGCATTACCACAGCCTGTCGAACCCCTTAAATGGTTCGCTGCTAAGCGAGAACAATCATGGATGGCTAAATTGACTTGGCATTTTTCCAAAAGCTGTTCCCTTCTAGAAGCAGTGTCGTGTGGCAGCAGACGACCTGTTGAAATCCAAAGCAACAATCTTTGAAAGCTTTCATCCTGACAATATTGCCATGATGACTTCTTCCGCGTCCAGACCTAACAGAGCATCTGACGACAGTGGCTTTATCTAGGAACACTGTTGTTGAAAATTATTATATCATTGCCCCGGTAGAGGCTGTTGCGGCTATCTCCCAGTGTTTGACTATCAACCTAGGCCAGAACAAAAACGTCAACTCGCTTGGAAGTACGCATATTTTCCCATACATATCCTGATACCGCTTTATATTGTTGCTATATATATATGTATATATGATATATGCGCTATCGAAGGCAATGTCGAACCCGATTTCGCACACCCTTGTAGCAATCTGTAGCCGGCTCTTATACAAGAAACCGTTTTGTTACCTTCCATGCTATTTAATACATACGTATGTACGAAGGTGATCATTATCTATGCTTACGCAGATGTAAGCGTGTCATAGAGAAACCGCCTCACTGCGCGACCCAAACAAACAGGCAAATTTTCTCCACTACCGCTTTTCCCGTCAGTGGCGTTCTTAAAACAAACGAGAGTCGATTCTATAGAAGCGAATTTCTTTTCTAATATATCAGCCCCTACCTTTTTTCGGTGTCCATTCTGATACTACTGGACGACATGCCAGATGCAATGTATTAGTCTTTGGTGCAACAGCATCGCCAACCTCCTAGGTCCCTGCAGCAGTAGCCAAGAGGCTGCCGCTACGGGACGGCTCAGCGGAAACTAACGGATGGCGTCTGCGCACTCTCCGAGGCAACAGTTAACCTTCAATCTGAAATCCGGCTAATCGAGCGCGTGCAGAAACTGCAGCGGTAGGAAAAACGACCAAATCGTTCAAAGGAACGTTAATGTTGGTCAGAGCCGCTTCACACTCGAACAGCGATGACGATGGCGATAACGGTGACCATTCCAGGTCGGCGATTGGATCGAGCTGTCGCGACGTTGTTGAATCTGCGAAGTTGCGCTGATAACTGGCCGACGTCGCGTCTAGATAGAGAAATAATATGCAGAGTTATAGAGAGGGCGGAGTGCAGAAGTTATTCAAAGCTGGTGCGTGTTATTTAAACAGAGTTTAGACGTGAGTCGTCCAGGGAGCAAGCTAGGGCTTCTGGTAAGCGGAGAGTTACTTTTGAGGTCAATGATACACGATTACGAACACTGATATACATACAACAGTGTGGTGAACCGTATGTCTAACTTGTTTTTTGAGCGCTATAACACAAGGGTCTAGGACGGCTTGATAAAGATGATATCGAAACGAGCATTGCGGATTTAACTCGATCGAGATGCCGTTTGAAAGTAAAGTTCCTAGGGTTAAGAATACGAAGCGAAGAAGTAATCTACTACAATTGACGAATTGTATGCAAGACGATATTTCGATGGCTTTTGAAGATAAGAGATAACAGAGAATTATATCTACATAAATAGTAGTAATGATAATAAGATATGAACACCATGAGAAAGGTACTTTTCTTGTGCTTTTTGCAGTTGCATGGGTTATCTTTTCAATTAATCGATCCATTGAGATTAGTCAGTTAAGATTCAATTCAGCGAAAGTAAATACAGTTTATCAAAGATGGTGGCCCTAGAGATTGATTTACAAAGTTAGAATTAGTAAAAGAAAGAAAAACAGGGACAAGCAAAAGTTTCATCTGTTTTTGGTAGATTTTAATAACAGAATATTATCCTACGTGAATCACCACTGTATCTCTGTCCTGTTAAGATAATAATAATCCTGATAATAATCTCGCAGGGCGAATCGAAAGTGATGCCAGCGTAAAGCTTTAGGCTGTCGATCTTGAGGACGGAAACTGCCAATGACGGTATGCCGGTGCCGCTGGCTAAGCATTCGGTGTCTGGCCACATACAGGCTAAGGTTGGCGGCTCGTCTGAGTGTGTTTTATAGGCGTGTTTTATAGGAGTGTGTTTCGAGGGTGACCGAACTAGTTGATATGAGCGATGACAGGTTACCGTTAGTACAGTTAATGGCTGTTTAATATGCCAAAGTTGATTTCTGTTAGAGTTGTCGTGGTGCCCCTTGCAATGCCGATGGATTCCAGTAGAAATGGACCGCAGTCTGAATGGTAGAATCGTGGAGGTCTGTGGCGAGTCCTTTGAAGTCATCTGAGCTAAGCTGTAAACATACACTAATTAATTAGGTTAATCAACGCTAATTAAAATGGCGCCGTACTACTATTTGATTTATCTATATATGGGGTGAGTAAAAAGTTTTTGGACCGTTTAGAAAAAGTCCTCTGTATTATACTTTTTTTTTTAAATTGTCAAAAACCTGTTCGCAAAGTGTCAAGGATCTTTTTGCTAATGCTGTATAATGAATAGTTTAAAATAAGAATATAAATGTCAAACAATATTGTGGCTCGGATCGATAAATTGAGCCCCGTATAAAAAGTGGGCTTGGATGGCATCTAGAAAATAAAATTCAACAACAGCCTGATTCTCTAAATCGCTGATTATTTTGAACTTGCTCAAGTGTAGGAGTTCTACTAAATCTTCTAGATCAAGAATGTTATTTCATAACAAAGTTTGTATGTGTCTACTCTTTTTCTACCTCGTATGTAGGTTTGGTCGCCATTCATTTTCTGATATTTTGCAAGCACAGCATGATTATCAGTAGGAGCAAAGGTTGTCGTCGCTTGGCAGGCGATAAAGCAGGGGAGATCTTATTTCCCAACACAGCATCACACGCACCGCCTGGGACGTTCGAGATCTGACCCCTTGCCCTCAACACACCTCCCGTGTTTATTAACTTTAAGGTTTATTAACTAGGTTTCTCGTTAGCTGATTTGATATACTGCTATACCCTACAATAGCTCAATGTTGCCTAATCACATTGGCTTTTCATACCCACTGACAACACGAGCATGCGGGAAAATTCGTCCCTATCTGTGGCCTGAGTGTTATCGATTGCTAACTGTGTTATCGTCTTTGAATAAAATGCACATACCGTTCATGTACATCCGACTTATCTTCGAGCAGCTAAACACGCCTTTTTGGCGATTCGCCAGAATCAGCTAGCTCCGGAGAGCGATGTTCATTCAAAGTTTGCCAAATATCGAGCGATCTTGACGATCTCGCCGAAGTCCCTTGCACCCTTTCATGGCATCGTGTGCCTGTGAACCGTTTGATCACAAATGAGTTAGACCGGTGACCGCTTTTGCGCAGGACTCGGAAGCATTCCCCCACAAGAAGATCGTAGGGCTGAGCGAAGCGTGAAGCCTAATATTGGCTGAATAGCCGAGCGTCAGCTGTCAAAGTGGGCTGAGCCTTGCTTCTTGTGTGTACTGCGCGCAGACGAGGCGTCTACGGCAGCTACAAGCTGTATTAGAGGAACGGTACAGTGATAGCAGCCCCGAACCGCGGTGAAAGGGTGAACGTTTCCTTATATAATACACTCAGACATAAAAAATATTTCGAAATGCCTGGCCAAGCTAGTCGCATTTGTGGTCGAATCATAAAATTATTGTGTAAATAGGTTACGACTTCTGTGGTACTTACGAGAATTACCATATAAGTATATGATTTAGGGCTAGCGCATTTTCAGGCCACTAGACACCCACATGTAGCGTGGATTTAGCAAATCTATGAAGTGACTAATACGTGTGGCGTTTTCCTTGTTATTTAAGGTAAGAAAAGCACCTCGTCGTTTTCGCGTGGTTCGCTACCCGAAAGGCTAGGTGATGTTGTTATACAGCCTAGTAGCCAGATTTAAGCTGCTAGGAAGAAATTCTTAAATAAATAAACCATGTTCGAGAGCGCCTTCATGGGCGCATCGATGCTTCGTCAATTAAGTCCGAAGAAAATAGCTACGGCTGTTAGTTAAAGCCTGTAGTTAAGCCTTCAACTAACGTTCTTTAGAACTAACGTTCTAACGGCTTTAGATTAACACGTGATGATGACGTACCTGACGTTGTTTCAGCATCCATTCACACTGTACAGCACTGAGTAAACGATGCGTGCGCGCCTTACCTGCCCGTATATGGCTGTATGTTAAATTCCATTAAATGTCGATGTTTAAGATAAGATTAACACGCAGTTATCACCTTGTATATAGTTCATTATTGTTTTTATGTGCCCTAGACAGGGCACCGATTTAGACTTCTTAGTACTTAAAACAAATTGACATACAATAATGCATGATACACAAGCCTAGTCTCAAATTTGCTCAGCAAATAAACCCTAGAGTTTTACGTCAATTCTCCCGCTGTAGCAAAAAAACGTTGCTGGTTAACTCGTTTTAGCAAACAACGATTTTTGCATCTTCATCGTTTCGTCTTCGCCGTCGGCTTCATCGTTATTCTCATCACACTTCGTTTCGTTGGTCAGCTGTGCTTCATAACCAATACCTGTCTGCCAGTCAGTCGTTGATGAACCAGCGAGTCTATTGAAACGGAAGGACCGAAGCATCACTATCCCGGATGACGACAATGCTGGTGCTATCGTGCCTTCGGATAAGCTAAACAGCGGACGAACGAGTGCGAAGGGACAGTTCGGCTTGGCTAGAGCTATCGATTCAAACTATTCTTTTTACAAACACTCGTTACGCGAAGCCAGCCCTGACGTTAGGGCAGGAGTTTTGCTGACGCGGGCGCGTGTTTTAGCTGCAAATTGACCCTGCCAACGATTTCTGCAAAGTTATATCGTAAAGACGCGGACGGCCGCGTCGACCCCTGCAGAAGCGGCGGACGCAGAAACCTCGTGAGCACTGGCCTCATCAACTTCGAAAGCAGATGCTTCGGCGGAAAGCGCAACTTCAGCTCAGTCGCAACAACAATAACTGCGGTAGCCGCAAGAACAGCAGCATCATAATCTATCTACGTGTTAGTGCTTCTTTCCTCACAAGTTTGCTAGACTCCTCTCTCTCTCACTCTCTTTCTCTCTCTCACTTTCTCTCTCTCGTTCTTTCTCTGTAATCACCAGTATTAGAAGTGATAGAAGTCCGACTACCAGAAAATGATGACATCGAAAGCGACTGCTGCGGTTGTAACCCTGCCCCATAAAGTGGCAACAGTGATCCGCCCGCAAGCACAGCAACGATAGCTAACCAATAGCCAAAGCTGGGCCTGTTGCTACGTATCGCGACCACTAGGCCAACATAGCTATGAAGGGACGAGGGCCGAACGTTGGACGCTTAACGGTGCCACTCATATGCTCAAGGATAGACAGATATACATGCGCACACACACACATATATATATGAATGGCTTTTGGTAACAGTCCTCTCTTCCAGTACATACTAGCGAGCTGTGATTTGTGAGTCACCGCAGCGAACCGTCATCAGAACAACAATAAGAATAGCTGGTTACACCAGTGTGTACCAGCCAAGTGGGTGCGTTCAATACGTCGCCGAACAGTCGGTCGAACGATTGGTTTGGAACGCCATTTGCGCAACAGTGATTCGCGCATACGAGTGCAAGATAAGGCACGCAAACTAACCATGGTTGAATGGCTGGCTAAGATATCGATTCAGATCGAGGTCGATGCAGATAGAAAAACGTGGGGCTGTCGGCTTCATTGGAGCAAGCAAAAAGGAAAACATTGGAAAGCAGTAATTGTTCCTGAGGATTGCTGCTTGGTCCTACGCGTTTGCTGTCGCACGCCACGTGAGTCATTTAAATATAATAACATTAAGCAGCAGCAGCAGCAGCAGCAGCAGCAGCGGATCGAGCCGGATATGATTTATTGCATTTTTATATCAATGGTCGAATCATGAACGTACTCACGTATATGAGCTCGATATTTCGCTTATTTGTCATGCCCACTTCTATGTTGAGGCAATCTTAGTACAACGCTAGTTCGGAAGATTTGATCTGTCGCCAGATCGTCACTGCAGATTAGGCTACCTCCGGCGCTGTGGTAAGAGAGGGGGGCCGCCGTCGTTGAACCGGTGTTATTACATCTCACGAGTACAAACAAAAGCACAAACGGAAGAAAATTATCGCGTAATACACACATAATTTGAACTTTAGTTATTAGAGGTAAAATTAATTGTTGGTTTGTCACCTATAACACGAATCTTGCAAAGATACGATTTTCACTATACTGAGGAAACAACTCCAATCGACACTCAAAAATGGTTAGTAGGACAAGCAAGCAGGACATATGACATTAAGAAATATCTGGAAAATTCTTTCCTCGTTAAGGGGTAAAACCATAGCAAATAACAGAAGATTTCTGTCAGGCCAACTTGTCGCTCGAAAATAATTACCCATCGGTTTAAACCACCTGACTAGGACTCTTTTTTTATGAACAGACAAAAGCACGTCCTCTAAACCTGGCAGTGGCCTAAAGTTTACTGTCAAGCGCCAATCCAACTTATCATTAAGCATTGCATCAGATGGCTGATGAAACCTTCCAGCACAAAACGAATCGTGCGTTTACGCACAGTCTCGAGTGTAACTCCTTTGCTACTAAATGACCCTACGCTTAATAGGCAAACTCGTAAGCACGGAACAAATACTAAATATATATATATTTATATACTGGATGACCAGTGATTAGCTGCTTAGTATTGCTCAGTGGCCACCGGTTGCACTTCTAGACATCGCTCAATATCTAGGTAGCAAACCAAATCCTACAATCTAAGCAGCAATATTATTACACTTTGAAGTCCATAGAGCAAAGTGGCGTTACAAAAATGTCTCTTTACTTGAATGACTCATTGAACCCACTGTTCGCAGCTCTTCCTCGCGCTCTTTTTTCCCCTGTGGAGTCCCACCCGTCGAAAGCCATCACCTGTTCTCGCTGCACGCCAGTTCCTCATTCTGCCCCTATCCAGACACGATGAATGAGATGCCGTTACGCGAGCGGGTCGCGGAGGCTGCAGGGCGTCAGTTTTCTCCGCGTCTACCTGCTTGTGCAAGCAGTTTCATGCTGGTCGTCACACACAGAAAGATAAATACAACACTTTATTATAGCACAGAGCAGCGTAAGCGCACAGGTTCGAACGGAAGACATCTGCACTGCGTGCTCGATTCCCGTTCACATTTGCAGCATCGAGCCAGCGCGTCAATAGTCTGTTGTTTGATCCGTAGACAGCAACAATGATTGTTGGCTGCCTCAGCAATTGCGTCTGGTTGTTACGTGTCGATAAGAGCGAAACAACGTTTCGTTTTTCTTTACCTTCTGGTTAACAAAGGAAGGCAAAACGGCAGCTACATCGATATTCGCCGCCGCTTCACTGCTCAGGATCGAGCTTGTAGCGTAGGTAAAAGCCAAACAAACGGTCGGTTATCGGTTTCGCTGTTATTGCGACAAACCTCGACGGATGCTCGTTGTGCAGCAGGTCTATACATCGGTCAGGGCAAATACCCGGCTTCAGACGGCTGGTGCGGTCATGGTTCAGCCAGGATCGATCTACCGACAAATCAATTGAAAAGCGTTTTTCGATAGGTATTTTACACGGTTCAGTTGTATGTAGTCTTATTGGACCTCATCAACGGACCGGCATGTCGACGCCTCTTTTCAACTCTTCGTTTAGACAGTGATACATCGGATAAGGAAGTCACGTTTCCCCCTCTCTCTCTCTCCCCCCCCCTCTCTCTCCCTCCCTCTCTCCCTCTCTCTCTCTCTCTCTCTATCTATCTATCTATCTATCTCTCTCTCTCTCTCTCTCTGTGTGTGTGTGTGTGTGTGTCTCTGTATGTTCCCTTTACTCCTCGCGCGCGTGCATGTCCTCCGCTTGTTAATAGCCTTATCCATAGTTCCTCGTCTTCGTCGCGTCTAGGTGATGACGTTTTCACATACCGCAACTGAGCGATTCGCATCTTCTTCTGAAAAATTGCTGCCCATTGAAGAGCGACTACGAGAACACAGTGCGTTTGGGGCAGCGTTTTTAACCAGGAAAAACGGAAAGGAGACAATGACAATGATTAGAAGGGTCGAAGCGTCGAGCATTTGGACAAAACACGAATGAATTAAAGAGCGACCGGACATACTGGGCAATGCACAGAATCAAGACAAGAACTGCCGCTAAGGCGACGAACAATAAAAATAATGCGAATGATCGAGTAGCCAATGGCCAGGCTTGAACCAGAAATAGATATATCTTAGAGATGGATGATTAGTACGTTACTAGCTATTGCCAAATGGCGGGCTAGTCCGCTTAGCTGGTTGACAGACTGGCTTTCAATAAACAGCAAACCGCAGTTAGCGACCGAAAACGCTCGTCGACCCTAGGTGAACGCTCAGCGTCGCTGCTGTTATTATTGCCGCACTTCGCCGTCACTACCTACCTTTCTGTTGACTTATAGCAGACGTGGTGGATAGAAAAAAGATGATGCATCGGCTATAGAGGATGAGGAGAAACCGTAGTAGTCGCCTGCGAAACTGTGTAAAAGCAAAACCATCGCTGGAGAGTTCTAACTTGGCATACACATCTATCTTCGTTTAGTGGACGGCACCGTCTGTGCAATACGTCTGCTGTGGCTGGTTCGAGGATCGAAATGTTTAACTTATCGCATACATGATGGCTCACACGGAACTTATATCCCTTGACTGTTATGGTGTGTTGAACTGACCTTGCAAATTAGACGTGTGCGCGGAGATGAACTAATTGGAATAAGACGGTTTGTTGAAGGCCGTTACCAACGAGCTCACTCTGAGAGTATCTTAAACGAGCCGAATACCAGCAGGTTATAGTTTGAACAGGTAACAAAAAAAATAGTTACAATGGTTATAATTGCACAGACGTCCTTGGTTTAGAACTGTGTACTCCGTTAAAGGATACTGGTAAGAATGTGATCAAGTTTTCCTCAATATCTGAACATATTTTATAAGATTTGAATAAGTTCTTAATCGTTTTCTTAACTGATATGTGTTCAATACAACTAGTTTTTTTTTTTTTTTTTTATGAGCGATTCTGATCGCTCAGACATATTGAGGAAAAGGTCAGCTAGCATCGTTACTTCATAGCCAATGGTATAGTACATGCCCAGAAAACAGGTGGTATCAATGGGCAAAGAGCATTTTCAAACAACCATTAGGTCGCTCATTTGGGTGTTATTGAATTGGGGATAAGCTAGAAAAGTCCGAACCACTGAGCAGATGTGATCTTGCCCATTCTTCTACGAACACCGTACGCTAGCTGCTTACCCAGCGCAATCCCATCCCGTTCTAGGGTGCGTTGATCGCTCGACGCGGTTTTTTGCCTGCCAGTCCATTTATAACGACGACTATGTACTGCTAATTGTGTAGATATGCTGTCGATCGTACATTCCTGTGATGATGTATAACGGATTAAGCTTCAAGCCGGTTCCTACGCTGGCTTGCGTTGAACTTAAGTAAAGGTCCCGTATGAATCCATTGTACAGTGGAACTGAGCACTTCAAAGAGGCAATGCATATATGCGTACAGTTATGTGTGGGTAGTAATGTGCAGGTGTGACACAGGCAACAATTTTTTCGCTAACATTCTGCTTGATGACTCTTCACCTCAAGTCGGCTTGGACCCCTTCTTTGTTTCGATCGTCGAAGGAGAGCGGCAGCCATTAATTCGCTAGTTGTCAGTAGTCCACGGAATCCTTATCCTATCTAGCTACTGGTTAATTTGTTGGGCAGCGGATTGTTTTGCTATGGAACGACAGGTCAAATGATATTTTACAATCGATGACGTACGTTCGTACAACACGGCGACATGGCGTTTCGATATTGCGGTAGGATATCAGCAATAAGAGCAGCGGAACGTTGAGAAATACGGAAAAAATTTACCAAAATTGGTTGTTTCTAGATTCGTTCCGGATTCATGTCAACTTTTAGATGAAAACCGTTTTTTCGCCCAGAAAACTTAAATCAATGTTGCGATGGCCGTGAAGAGCAATGACCCTCGCTCGTCTTTAAACGGCCTTTCAATTCAACTTTTCTGGAGATGAATATCTTTGTTTACGATAAACTGGTTAGTATGATTTTCACCTTCTAGAGACATAAAATCCTCTCCATTCTGCAAGGATCGAAAAAGATAATAAGAAGGACCAAGATCAGGACTACAGGGTGGGTAAGGTAGAACATCCCATTTGAACCGTTTGCAATTTTTGGCGGATCGCTGAGAAGGTATGAGAGTTAGTGTTGCCATGATGAAACATACCTCCTCTTCCACCTGTCGTGGCCGGCCGCATTTCATGGTCGTATTTTCGTCCTTAGACTATCGCGCTATTCACAGTAGATACTTACCTGAGTTACCGTTTGGGAAAAGTTCATAGAAGAGTACTTTTCTGTGATCTAGCCGAAATCATTAATAGGGTCCGGTTTTGGCTCTCGTCTGAAAGGCGCTACAACGTTCTAACTACGATCTGTCTTGACTGAGGTTATTCTAAATGATTCACTGTTAACCACCCGTTACCATCTTTGCAACAAAGTGGTTACTTCTGTTTAGTACAAGAGAATAACCGACCCTGCCAACGCAATGTATCAATTGGGGATCGATTAATTCATGAGGAACCCAGATGCTAGCTTGACTAGATGTTTTCGAACAATCGATTTGGAGGCTCCTCTACTTTTCGCACTCTGGTGAAGACTGATACGTGCATTTCGATCAGTTTTTAGTAGACACTTTAGCATCTCCACAGTCAGAAATCAACCTGTACGTAGCTTGCCGTCGATGCAGAGATCACCACTTCGAAAATGATCGGGTACACATATTGGGTCGATGTAACCTACTAATATCCTCACGAGTTTATTATAGCCTTTCTCATATTAGCCCTTTCCAGAAACAGAGCCTCAAAATTTACTTCAAATACATTTTTAAGATCTTCATCTTTGGAGACTTATGGAGCGTAATTCTAATGTGCAATTGAATCGAACGTATCGTCGAAAGAACGCCGTACGACAGCTATAGAGAAATAGAAGACGACTGTATTTTTTGCCTCACGCAATGTTGTTAGTGGTGCTAATCTAGGACCTATGGGCTGATTAAATATGTCTATATAAACTTTTGTCGATGAGGGCTGACAAGAGACCTTTAACGCGTATTTCTACGAGTTTGATATGCTTACTGCTATCGCTGCGGTGTTTGTACTCAGTTTATAACATTGTAATATGTTGATAATATAATAATCTGCTCTTTTGCTCAAAAAGGATAGACTATCATATTGTATTTCTGTGTTTTCATTTAGTTGGCAGTCACGTACAACGCTGGTATCAGTTCTCTTCTATACCCATTTATGAATAGAATTGTTCCTATGTCTCTGTGTATTACTGATCATTAAACTGAAATTTATCCGCGCTCCGTTACACCGAACAGAACACCCACTAGCCAACACAGCATTCAAATAAACCTTTCCCCCGTGGTACCGCAGTAGTTCAACAAATCTCGCTACAATGACTAGCAGAAACTAGAGAGATAACAATATATCGCCGGTTTCTTATTTTTCCACGTTTCGCCAACCGCCATTGCGACAGCCAGCGACTGCTGGTCGTCATAGTGAGGTAAGGGTGCCCTAATGATGACGTGTTCAACACCGCGTTCTGTGTTGTGGATATGGTTAGTGTTCTATGAAATAGGCTCTTCCGAGTTTTGCTCGTATAGACAAAAGAATATGAGGGCCCACGCAGAATATGTACAATATATTTTTCAGTTCTCTATCAAACGTAATACTGTGTCTGATCTTCTAATCGAATGGAGCCTAGTTAACGTGTCGGACCCGTACCGACGCAACGTAAAGTAAACATGTAGAAGCCTGGAATCAGCACTAAGCAAACAAGACATTTGTTGCAATTACTTATCGGTTACCATTAGTTATTTTTCGATTTTGTTCTGTTAGCAGGTGCGTCTTTGTATGTCTGTGCAAGGATCGATGCGAAAGAAGTACCTTTATCTCATCCGGAAGTTTCGGCCCTCTAGTCGTTGTTTTACATGCTCACTGCATGTAAATCAAATGACTCCTTTGTGTGATATGTACGCAGACAAATACGTAGATAACAGTTTGTAAGCTTATATCAGCCTGAGCTTAGCACTAATTGACCCGGTTTTTCTGCTTTTTTTTATTCTAGTCTCGATGTCAGTCAAGTAAAAATGGCGATTAGAGATCTAGAGCAAAACGGGTAATCCACATAGTTCCTACGATCGTATCTTAACTACTGCCTGTCTACGCAATAACGAGTCGCCGGTGTCCAACGTTCGGCCCTTAACTGATAAACCTTTGGGCGGTCCCATTCCACTTTAGCCTTTCACCATATCGTTCCCCCTTCAGCTTATCAGAAGTGACCATAAAAACAATTGGCGTGTGTGATATAGACCAGGATTATTAAACGGGTCGAACGATCCGTTATGCTTGACTCAAAGCCGCTGGTTATGATTAAGACAAGACACAGCTGAAGTAAGAGATTGAAATCATCGCCGCGAATTGCGCAAATGGTTGCGGGTTGCCCGAAAGTCCAATCTGCAATGGTAAATAACAACCATCGCGTCAGCAGCGCCATCAGCATTAGCGAGGACAGTAAGTACACACATCAGAAGTAGAAGGCAATGGCGGCTGGCTTATCAAGTGTCGTCAGCTGCTGATACCAGTGCTGCTGGTCAACGAAGAAATCGTTAATTGTAAATTAAGGGTGGGGGAATCCGGCCAATCCGTGCCAGCAATCTATCCCGTTACTCCTATAAGGATATCCTATAAGGACGTCCCTATAAGGATACAATTATTGCCTCGTGCAGGCTGGATGGCTTGAGCGGTCATGTGAAACGGTTGAAGCTTCAGTGACGTTAGAAAATGATACATGTATAGATCGTCGATATAAAGATGACAGAGAACTAACAGAAATGACGGATAGCACGCTCCAACTATCTTGATTGCAGGTCGAGCTCCTCGTTACCGTAACCAAATACCGGACCAAATTTACGGACACTTGTCGATTCGTTCACAAAGTTGGCGCGTGAGCAGCTGGTCGAACCACAAACGTTAGGATACAAGACATCCCGAAAATGTAACAGAAGCAATGACTGGTCATCCAATCGTAGAAATCGGACAGACCCGAGCATCTGGTTTCTTGTATAATAGCAGTAGTAACAATATATGATATTCGAAGATTATTAATATCAATCGCTAAAAAGGACAACTAAAACAGCAAATGATGGAGGCAATAAATAACTAACGGCTAGTACATTTGTGTCTCAGATAGACAAGCTCAAGCTTATGGGTAATCGCATAGTGCACGTCTGCGTAACTGTATGCAACTTATTTTTTCCTGTGATTTCGCACTTCCGCAGCAACTAACAAAAGTCGCCGTTGTGGGCGGTTTTAATTCCCCGCCTTCGGCTACCGGCACTTTGTTCTTTGTCGGATCCATCTGCCTGCCACGCTATTGGCGCCGTTGGCTGGCTTTCCGAGCCGTTCGTCTCGGATACTCTGCGATTCGATACAAACGCTAGTCGTAGCAGTAGTTTCCTCTACTAGACGTATTATAGGCTTCTTCGTGAGCTGCCCGGTTCTTCATTGGCGTTTTCGCTCAGCTAAACCTTCCTTGTCCTTTGCGTCGTTGCCGTTTTCGACTTCGTCACGTCGATTTATGCTTAAGGCCGTCGACAACTGCCGATGACGGTTGCAGCGATAGATTCTCTCCATTTAGTGTTCGGGCTGACCTCTGACCCATTAGTTCTCATATACGACAACAACGAAAACGCAAATAGACGTCGATAGCAATACAAATCTACCTGCGAGCAGACGATACCCAGAGAAAACGGCAACAACAATGGTAATAATAACAACAACAACGACCTCTGCCAATGCTACAGCTGTTGCTGCTCCCGCCTCCGGTGTCGTCACCAATGAATGCTCAATTGAGAAGCTTGTTGTCGCTACAGCCAATGTCGTAGTCATTGCACCAAATGAGGAACTCGACAGACGGGCGAATCCTGACAGACGGGAACAACGGCCGTATTTCCAATGAAGATTGGTCGCTGTTAGGAAACGGTAACCACAGCCTGAACGACGTTAGTGCGTGTCTGTTCATTTGCTCGCCGTCTGGGTTTGCCGAATGGGATAAAACATTCGATGGCGGCAACGTCGACGTAATCGTTATGAAGTGCCGACAGATTCCGAGTTGTAGAACAACGATGCTCCCGTCATGATTGTGCTGCTTCCAGTTGGCTCTGTGATGAAAGGATCAGCTTTTGCTGGATTTGAGCGAGCTAGTAGGCTACAGTGTTGGCGGGGTCGTGGTTTGGGCCAGAAATCGAATGCCAATAACGCAGCTGCACTCGGATCTATTCCGTAACTCACCCTTGAGCGGACATCAGCTCGTGTGAAAGAAGGCACGCTTGGTGAAAAGCGGCTTGAAATAGAAAATGGATAAGAGGCAGTGCATGACATTATGATCAGTAGCTTTTCGTATCTCTGCAGTGAAATTATGAGTGTTACGTTACGGTACATCTGGAACTGCTGAACGCAGACTCTTTTACTGTTAATGTCGAGTTGCTATTCATGATGGCGTCTCGATGGGCGATTCGATATAGTGATCACTTGTGGAATAACTGCCATAACAACAAGCTCTTTTCGTTCTCGTGACATGATTTCTATGCATTTGCATATCCCTGATCCGCCACGCAAGTTACGTATACCTAGTTTTTTTTTTTTATTTTATTCACCCGTTGCATGTCAGTTATCTCCTTGAAGTCCGATGCGGCACACTCCAGGCAACCAACCACAATGCCATCACCGCAGTCTTCCTCGCGCGTCGTGAAGAATTCGCTTTTTATCGCAAGCCTTCCGTAGACTTTTTATACTACTTTGTCCTTACAAATGTATGCGCATTAGATACATGTGCGCGAACGTATGTCCTGTATGATCCATAAGTATCAAGTCCCTACGTACTGATTCCGGCTTTCGCTTGTTTATTGTCCCCATCTAGCCTATATGAACATGTTTAGCCGCGCATTCTGTCGTCGATAACAACTTCTTGCTCAATCAATGCACATAGCATAAATGCAAAAGAGCCAGCCATGTTTTTCTACTCTAGTGCTGTTATCATTGACTATAGCATGCCATAGAACTTATAATCTCGAATAGTAACTTTGGCGTTTGGCCTTAATCATCCGTACAGGCTTAGCCCCATGTGCTCGATGAGATCACACGCTTGAGAGCAAGCTGTGTGCGCCGCTGGCTACGTATCGGCTT
This sequence comes from Varroa destructor, assembly GCF_002443255.2. Taxonomy (NCBI): domain Eukaryota; kingdom Metazoa; phylum Arthropoda; class Arachnida; order Mesostigmata; family Varroidae; genus Varroa; species Varroa destructor. The sequence goes on along the minus strand of NW_019211454.1, from coordinate 9,193,656 downwards.
CGGACGGAAAAGATTCCCATCAATTATACGACGAAAGTATATCAGCCAGAAATGCGAAACATCGTTTGAGAAAAAACCATAGAGGTAGTACGTACCCTGATTGCTCTGAAAAATTGCAGAAACGCTCAGCCAGGGAGACAGAGAGAAAAAAGAAGTAGAAGGAACGCCAGAGACGAGGGAAAATTATCAACCAAACTGACCGTCTTCATCGTCGATACCGTCGACTTCTAACGTAGTAACGCATTCAATAGTCCGCGCCAAGAGCCACATAGTGTAAACGTACTAATACGCCTTCAACTACCCTTTTCGCGTTGTTTGTCCTTCTTTTTTTCGTCTTTGTCGCCCGGTCCTGCAGCAGAGTAAAGCGTTTTTCGATCAATGGAAAGCAGACGTACAGGAATATTATAGATTGATGAGAGTATGTCTGTATACGGCGTGCACCTGAGCCGTAAGCGATTCGGTTCTTCCAGAACGTCGACGTTAGTTGGATACTTGGCCAGTGCAATGCTACGGAACTGCTGGCGCGTTCATCGAAGCCGGTGAACGCTAGAGTAACGGTAATGTTCCTTCGCGCCGAAGAACGCGAGCGTCTAAGGCAGAGTCAAATGAATAGCGTTTTTGCTTTCTGCTGTTCATGCTGATGTTCAACTGGCATTGGTGCATCGGTCAGGCAAGAAGACCTTTTCGGTGTTGTCTGATCACCGACGTGACGCGGCGGTAAATGAAGCTCTGTGGCATCGTGTAAGAAGCACAAGCAGGGGCGACATTCGACAATAATCAAACGATCCTACCGGGACAGCCAGCAGTGGATTATGTCGGTGCGTTTCACACAAACATTATATCCAGTATTAGTCCGGTGATGTGTGATATCAAATGCGGCGCTTGTGGGGTACGATTTTGGCGGTAATAAAGATTGCAGAAAGAAGCTGACGCCAAGCGCACTGTGCCGTTAGCGACAGCGAGATGGTAGAAGAACGAATCTAGGAACAAGGCCGTGCTGTGTCGACGGCTGCGTCGTCGCATTAGAGCGTAATCGTGAAGATTTCTGGATAAGAAGACGGGTATGCAATTACAATCTACACATATTGATATGTGTGGGGCATTATGTGAATAAATGTATATACAGCCGTGTTGAGCTTTGATTGCAACGATGATAATCACCAAATCGATAGTCACCTCTATGGGGAAGTACTAATAATAATAGTTGCAATACATTGTCATAATGGAAACACGCAAATAACATTACAAACTGTGCTTGATCGTTGTTGTTTGTGTCAGAGAACGGAAAATAAAATGGGGAATACTAGTCTCTGCAACTATATGGGGAATCCAGTCTCAGCATTACGAGCTACAACTACTTCGGTACCCAATACCCTAAATGTTTGAAGCTTAATGTCCGCCAGCGCCCTTAGGAATTCCACCAGGAAGCTGGCTCTAAGTGCGAAGTAGTGTTTCTACGCCCAGACTCGAACCTAGACTCCCGTGTGTTTCTACGGTTAGCAAGTAGACACGTTATTCATTGAGCATTCACGGGGACGTGTATGCAATACCCTGTAAGTTTTCGAGTTTTGTGTCTGGCAGCGCCCGTTAAGCTGCTGGTTCACGCGGTACGAAACAAAGCACGTTTGTGTGTCTATGCCCGGGTCCCGACCCACACCACAGCGCGTTCCTAAGATTAGCAGGTAAATACGTTACCCGCTAGGCTATGACGGGGATGGATACGACACATTCAAATGCATCAAACATTTTGGTGTTGTCAGGCAGCACGCGCAATTTAAATCCTCAGAGTAGCTTTTACGTTTTTAAACATGAAGTTTTAAGGTTGACAATGATCATAGTTTACCTGCTCATTTTCAAAATGATCCAACAACATATATATATATATATATATATATATATATACATATATATCGTTGGATCAGTTTGAAAACATTGAAGCTACAACTGGCTTGCCGCGATTTATTGAGGATCAAAGAGCCTTTTCTATGACAATCCTTGTCCACATATATCTAGATAACTTATTATTGAAAAGCACTGCTACAATATAAAATTTAGCCGCTTTAAATTTAGGGTTTTAAATTTAATTCCTTGGCTCTTCACATGCTGGTATATTATATTTAGCGTGTGGTACTTATGCTTTTTCAGCTGACAGATAAAGCAGTCTTCCATAGAAGCGTGTTCTTTGACGCAGACTATTATATGCTTGATTAGTTATAGCCCTAGTGTATAATTAGCACTAGCAACATTGATGAGTCTGTTTCGGCCCTGAAGTAGCTAGCGAACACTTGGTTTTATCGAGAACGTTGACGATATTCCCTGGCTACGATAGTACCATGCAGAAGTTCTCTATAGGACCAGCGAAAATTTCTAACGAAGATAAACGTCTACTTGGTTTTCCTGTTCATATCGTCTCCTCCACCTGCTTCCCCTGCTAGTAGGCACACGCTGCTCCGCCGGTTTCGTAAACACTATGCAAGTGCACACATTGTGAGTATTAGATTATTGTTATTGTTAATGCTATTACTGTGTATGCAATCTATATCTGTATGTATATCTAATAGGTGCGGTGCGACAAATGACGCTTGCTTCAATTCCGTCTGTGTACCTTTTGCGCTATGCTGCTTCTTCTTATCATCACGGTAACAGGATGAACGTTAAAAAAAACAGCATAGCATTGGGTCGATCTATTCTTCGCGAATCCTGTATTTCAAACAATTCTATTTATTCCCACCAAATATAAAAAAAAAAAAGAAAAATATCGTTAATTTACATTACTCAAACTAGGCTGAAATAGTCGCGGACGTGTATACATCATTTTCGCTGTTCTCGATCTGAATAACTATCAATAACAGGTGTGAACCTGTCGGCTCACCTCACCTTACCTGTCAGCTTACCTCCCC
>NW_019211454.1:9047451-9190656 GCF_002443255.2 Varroa destructor | reverse complement strand
TTATTGTTATTGTTAATGCTATTACTGTGTATGCAATCTATATATGTATGTATATCTAATAGGTGCGGTGAGACAAATGACGCTTGCTTCAATTCCGTCTGTGTACCTTTTGCGCTATGCTGCTTCTTCTTATCATCACGGTAACAGGATGAACGTTAAAAAAAACAGCATAGCATTGGGTCGATCTATTCTTCGCGAATCCTGTATTTAAACAATTCTATTTATTCCCACCAAATATAAAAAAAAAAAAAAAAAATATCTTTATTTTACATTACTAAAAAGAGCTTAAAAAAGTCGCGGACTTATATACCTTTTTTCCACTTTTTCCCATCAAAAACAATTAAAAACAGGTGTGACCCCTCGGGCCCCCCCCCCCCTCCCCGCCACCTTCCCCCCCCCCCCCCCCCCCCCAGTGCAATATCTGTGAATAGGTTACATTCGAATGAGTTGAAAAAGACGGTTTCGAGCCGCTGTCTTGGCTTCTATTGGTTATCTTCCGTTTTTTCTTGTTGTACATTAATTATTCGGGGTTTGGGAGCGGAAGTGTGATTCAGAGATCTTAATATGACTTGTGTTATATCTACTACGCATGACAAAAGTTGGGGCTATTCTTGATAAATCATTATTAGAAGTTTGTAATAATAATAATAATAATCTATAGTAAAGGCGTTTTCAGCTGGTGGCATCTTTGCACGTTTCAAACAATGGTTGCCGCCAGTATCATTTACATTCATGTGGCTTTTCCTTGTTCAGAGCCATTGATTGATCTGAAAAGAAGTTATAAATAATTAACACTATTATAGTAGTTTCACGTTCACTAGGGAAAGCAATCTTTGCCTATTCAACCAAGGTCTTGAATACATCTATATCAATTCGATACTTTGGGTGCATATATTGCCTATTCAATTATATTCGATGGCCACACTTGGCAAATGTCTCTTTTAACTTTCTGTGACGCCGTCTTTTTTCGCTCTGCTAAGCTGTTGACAATGGCGCTAGTGGCGTCGGATACCATGGCAACCGATATTAAAGAGCTTCCCAAAAATTTGATCGAATCGAATGTGTGTCGGAACGATAATTGGCCAAACAAATGGCCTACGATTGCTTTAATAACATAAGCGCTATTCATCATAATGCAGAAGTAGCTAGCACTAAACCACTATTCCGACTATGAAGCGTACATTGATGCGGCGTCGGTAGACACATAGGTTTAGAGATAAAAGATTTGATTCGCCGGGCGATGCACGCACGCGAAAAAATTGACGTATATATATGTTCTACCAAACCACCTATATATATATATATATATATAGATATGGGGGCAGATGTATGGCTAGGAAAGTAGGAGTGATGTGATTAATTACAGGACAAAAACCATTTAGCCGGTTCATCGTCTAGCTATGAAGTTACCGTCAAAGCGGTCATAACAATTTTTGCCAGCACGAAGTGCTGCGGCAATTGTCACGTTTCGTGAAAGTCATCGTGTTTATACTATGTCGGCAGTGGTTGCCTGCAACGGTTGCCGCCAGTATCGTTTACGCTGAGGTACAGGCAGCACGCGGGGCCAGGCACGAAGCGCTATTTATTTATCTGTGAAAAAGTACTTTCTGCCAGGTGAAGAGGATCGAAACTCATTTCCCCCTCGCTTGATGCTCTGTTTTGTTGCTGTTTTTACTAATTGCGCCATTTAAAATATTGCAGTAGGCGATTTCCTGGTTCTGGCTACCTAACCTCATCGACGGCTGAAATCCAACCTGAACAGGTTTTGACCCAATGTTCCACGATTAAAGTCGACGCTTTGTCTCAGTAGCGTTCATTCCTGATTCAGGTGAGCGACAATCCTCTTGCCGTTGATCTACGCTATCCTGGGCTATGGATGTTTCGGGGCATCGTCGTCCAAGGATACAAGTCTTCTAGTATCATTTAATGGGCAAGCTTCTATTTCGATATATCCAATAGACAGTGCTGTTCTGCCCTTGTGCGTCGAACGCCTGTGTCCCACAAGTGCAATAGGCGTAATGTCTGGGTCCTTTTTGAAGTCTCACGGTGTACCATTTTGGTTGTCTGATGCCGTAAAACAACGATGCACGTTTTAGGAAAAGCGTTCTTATACCTGGTCCCTTTATAGCTATGCGTCTGTATGACTGAAAAACACAGGGCGGCAATGGCTTCATCGGCTTGGACAAGGAAGTTGCCCAATTAACCAGTTAAACACGGGACCAATATGGCTTTATTCTATCAGTTTGGTATTAGACAAAGATTCCTCCATTGGACGAGGAAAGTGGACACGTGAAATCAGCTGATTAGTTTTTAGCCATAGTTGGTTTATTTGTGTTTGAAAGGATGTAACAATGGAAGGTTTTTTTGGGGTGATTACACGTTAGTCTAACGAACGGTATACTATTTCTGTGCGGCGTCACCCAGTGCTACGATCTCACCTGTTATACAATTTGCACGGTTCATTGCTAATCCCGATCGGTAGTTTTAGCCGAGGACGAAAGTGGTCATCGCCACCAACAGGCAATTACTATCCTATAGAGGTATTCATGTACAGAAACTGTTATTGGAACAACTGTCTGTCCTACTTAAAAGGCCAATCCTCCTCGGACTGGATAAACAATGCCCTGATGATCGTCTGCGCTGCAGTTTTTCATTCTTTTGTTAACGTATAAACGCTCCGAGTATCTCAAATCTACGAGTCGTACCGTTTATGTGTTCGTGCATTGCGGGCACCATAGAGCGAGCCCGTATACCGGAAAAAACTATCGTCGGCAATACAAGTTTAGATCTGGTATCTGTTCGGGTGAGGGCAAGAGGCGCGCGGGGTGGAACACTAAGGACAATAAACAAAGGACTTCGTTTACTAAATAGTATCGGAGAAAAACTTCCAATAGGATTTACCCGACGAGTAGCAGTAACAAGAACAGCAGCGATACATTACTGATCGATTGCCTTTTAAACACGGGATGTCAAGAAACGTAAACGGCCGTCTGAAGCCTCCCGCTATCGCAGCTTTGTTGTGTTTACATTTTATGCATATCGGAAGAACAACAGTTTCACAATAACTGGTGCACGACGTATAACATGTACGTGCTCCATTTACGCGCTGCTATCACGTTTGAATATGTATCGAAGTGGTGGAGGTCGTACAGCGATGATAGCTTCTAATGCCCTCGACCTTGTTAATAGTTTGCTGAAAAACGGACGTCTGTGTTTTCGCCTGCCTAAATACTAATTTCTCGATACGTCTTCCGTGTAGGTTTTTTAGCCTTACGTATTCGAATCAAGTTGATTTAGGGCCCATTTGGAGCGATGTGTAAAACGTGTGTGTGTTAAGTAAAAAAAATTATATGTTACGTAATCCTAGGGCATACGATTGGCATATGTACATTATTTTAATAAAAATTGCTTGTAACGTTGTGAATTGTGTTACTCATTCATCTAAACTGTATATGAGGCGTCCTATTATATGTTGCGCTGCTTACTTAGCCACTCCATGGATGCGGTTACGCCTATTAGCAGTTTTATTCATAAGGCCTTGTGGCAAATGCTTGACCTGTCTGCGAATACTGACTATACATTTGTGAAGAAGATAGCAGTAACAAACAAATTCTGGCCTTCATCAAACGTAGACCATGAAGAACGAGACAGTTAGGAGAAGAAGCAAAAAAAGTCAATATGGGCCGTTCAGTTGTCGATAATAAAATATACAACATGGAGAGGTTCGAAAAGAGGTTTTCTGTCCTGATCGTTTCTCCATTTTTCCAACGAATCACCAGCGATTATGTGCGCAATCATCCACCTAGTTATGTAAGCGAAATGCTTAACGGAAGATCTGATATGAACTCAGTCGGCGCCATCCTTCTGTTTCTTCGTTTCATTAATCACGATGAGCCGTGATCCCCTAACATGCGTTGATAGCTTTAATTTGCCCTGCATCAAGTCTTCTATTTAGTGGGTAACTTCCATTATCCATGACAATCTTCGCTATTGAATAAACTGTCACTGTAGTTCTAAGGCTTCGAAGTCTTAAAGAATACCATTTCAAACGTACTATCGCAATTATGGCAAGAAATGTAAAAACAAAGATTTGCCCATTGTTTGCTACGAGTACGATGTGGACTTAACGAAGTCTGACGAGACAGACAGGTACGAAGCTGACGCGAATGATTTAGGCGGTGACGGTGTTTGTGGATGCCGGGCTCAAACGACGCATGTAAACGAAAAATGAGACAAAATACACATCTACATACGAGAACCTATTCTCGCAACAATATACTGAATGAATAGATCGTAAATGGTCCTATTGTTTTCTACTGTAGAGGAACTTTTCACTTAATTACTCTCTGGTTACTATTCAGTAGCGAAGTCCAAAGTGATTATCAAAACGTTGTTGACACGGAAAGTAGCAGAACGAATATGGCGCATCTTCACGATCCGGCCGGTCGAGTTTCGTTTCTATGGCGAACTGCTATGGTAAAGCAACAAAAAATAGTAGTCAAACTACGACAGTGGTCGTTCGGTAACGATTGTCGCCACTGGCATCACGGTCCATTCTGTTATACGAATCAATAGAATATAGCACAGATTACGCTTCTACCGGCTCTTTCTGCTTTGTCAAATCAACGTGGGTGTATTATGAGTCAAAGTGATTGCCAAAAAAAGCAAGCTAAATATCATGGACATTCTAAATTAACTATCTATGATAAAATATGGAAAAGAAAATGTTTTTATTATAATGCCCTTGTCTGCTATTCAGTGGGGTAAGTGTCAAGTGAGCGAAGAAAACTTACGATGGGTTTATTCTAACTCACGATAGATGCTCTTGTATATATAGATAGAAATTATATATATATATATATATATATAAATTTCTATAATTGGCTAATCAGTCTAAATCGCGCTGTCACAATCCAATATAGGTGCACAGTATTTTCATCTTCATTTATAATAGGATATTATTAGCTGAGCCCTATGTCCTGAATAGTGATTGTGCCCTTTGCCAACAATAACTGAGTTGTTTTGTAACTTGCCTGTATGTCACAACCATTGTGAAAACTAGATTTTTACAGTCGAAAATGCCAAATGACCACACAGCTGGTCTTTTTCATACACTGGAAATTGTTCCTTGCCACTTTTCGTTTGGTGCGAGGAAGGTGTGAGCTTACCACTGATCGCTTGTCAAAGGAAGAAGTGATCTGCCAGTAGGCCAAGTGGTTCCGTAGACGTCAACACGTTGAGTTGACGAATCGAAAGATGGAATGGGGCGTGTCCTCTACAAGCGGTGCGGGGCCAAGATTGGCCTCAACCTGAAAACCGCTTAGTGACGTAGCGTCGGTACAGATGACAATAAACTGAAAAGCTTTGCTCCAAACGCCAATAATACCTTTAATGGAAACTCGTTGCCCTCGATTCACTGCTTGAGAGGTACGGATTACTTATGTGGAGGTGTTTCTATTTGGAAGGTCTGCTGAAGTGTTTTCTAGCGCCGTTGCTATCGGAGATGAGGGCCGAGTATCAATCGGATTCTCCTCGTGTTTACGTTACGCTGTAGTGCTATATATGACTACATGCTTGAAAGGAGCGTACGTTCTACATGAAAAGATTCGTCCTTTGTCGACGATAGCATGGCCGTTTCGGCATTCACGTATTCTATTTGTGCTGAGATTGCCTTGGTATCTTCAAGTAGCGAGCTGGTCCATGATCGAACATAACTAAAAAAATCACCGTTTAATGGAGTAACAGAGAAAATCTCAAGTTAGTTGGGCGTGTTTGATGAAACCTCGTAAAAGCTACACATTGACATCAGTTCCCTTTCGATATTGTGCCCGTCTCACGTTCCATTTGATGGCGTTAGGCGTCTCATCAATATAGCCGTATACTTATTGTATAAGTAAATATTATTGTTCAAGCAAAATGAGCCAACACAGAATTTCGACGCAATTTTCAATGGCATTACATGTAATGGCGCTAATCCTTTCAATGTCAGAAGTGATAGTTTCTATAGAACTTTCTCACATGAAGCGAAAATATGGTTTCATCAAACGTTTTTATTATTGAAGAGATGACGGTTTGAGTAAAAGTAGTGCCGAAACAGAAATCTATATCTATCTAAACAGAGTCTATATGAAGACAGAAAGATACAAGTCTGATGGCTTCTTCACAGCCATTCATGCGAAGTAGGCTAATATGGCCTAACTAAAACCACAATAGATCTTCGAATAACTTGATTCTCATTTGTCTGATGCGTAATTGAATATAGTGAATACATTGATCCGTTCAAATAATGAATGACAATTACTTGTGAGTATTGCGGAGCAACTTTGTTGATCAGTACGAGGTAAATGTATAAAAACAACACGAAACCAGCAATGAAAATTACTGGATGTGGAACTATCTATTTGGGCGATAGTTTTTTTTTTACCCATTAGGTATTAATGCAGCCCTTATGCGTTTGAGATGATCTAGGACCAGGGGTCGTTTCAAATGATTCTCGTCAAAGTGATCCGTTTCCACTGGACTTCATTACCTGATCTTAAGTACGAGCACGGATGATTTAGACCTAACCCTGTTTCATTCTAGAAAGGCCGGATCTCACTTGTTCATCCGTCCAGGGAGTGCCATTTCTAAAGGCTGCTGCTTAATTGTGGAACTAGTCCCAGGTATCTGAGACCTGTAGAATACAATATTTCCTAAGTACTTAAGATCTGGAAAAGAGGCGCGGGGCCTCGTAAGTACTCATAGATTTGAATGAAATTCTTATTCTCTTACTATTATCCACGCTAAGCACAGTTAGCCCACACACTGACACTAGACGCCGGACAGACTACTGCGTCGGAAGCGACAGCGCTCCAACTTCTTAACAAAAATTGAACCTCTACCATACTTTATTATGCTATATTAGGAACTATAGTATTCAATTCGTGCAGTTATACAAAATCTGGTTTTACCGTAGAGTAAGGAGCTAATTTAATCTATGCTTGCCACTGTATGTTATGAGGTACTTAATAAAGATGTCAAAACAGTTCCTTTCTTAATGGCATGTGAACTTTGATACTATGTTTAATAAACTAATAGATATTTGGATTTTATATACGGTTCTACTGCCGCCATCAAATATTGTTTCCCTTAGTTTAGCAGGCACAGTCACTACCATTGCGCCGTTTCACGAGAATACCCTCTTCAGAAACTAATCACTTCAATTTTTTCTTATGACTTCAGTTGTTCGGCTGGTCTTCGACCGGGTATACGCGGATGATGTCCAACACAATAGAAGCTTCACGAGTGTGCCAATCACCTCGAGCCGGACCTCAGCTAAATTACAACGGTCTCTTTTTGGTTACGCGTTTGCTCAGGTTCGACGCTAATAGCAGAGGGGTCACAAACCAACCACTGGTTTACGGCCTGTCTAATGTGGCGACACTGAGATTCGTCGCGTTGAGCATTGTCAATCTCCCTCTACTATCTGTTTATTTCATTCAGCTATACAACATTGTCCTCAATCGAATACGGTCGACTGTGCTGGGCGCTCGCAATCCCGTTCCGTCCGTCCTGCCATAGTTGACGGGTCTGCTGTTCATCGGCCACGATGAAGGGGCACCACGATTTGGCTAAAAAACGCCATCCAAGCCGAAGAGAAAAAGAAAGTCGCGATAAACAAGCTTTCGCATATGCGACGCATAGGTAGGACCTGCTTAGGGCAACCTGAGGGGGTATCCCACCGAATGAAAGTTTGACATTTAGAAGTAACCACGGGGCAAAGCGGGCCGGACGGTGGTGAGCTGTGTGTCTGCATTTTGTCGGCACTTTCGGTGACGTTGGCGTTAGGTCACGTTGTTGCTGAGGATATCGTGGGACGCCATGATCAAAGGACTATCGGTCAAGAAACAGATTTTCGTGGCATTATCCTATTTTGTTGCTTGCCACCAGGGGGAAGTTACAGATTAAAGTTGAAACCGGTTTACGTGTATGCCATTGCTCCTCCTTATACACCTCGTATATTTATTGTAGAGGCCTCTTATGAGTAACATCGGCTGTACCTTTGTGTAGAGACCGATGATACTGAAAACTGTTTTCATGAGCGATATTACTCAATCTAACATTCAAATCATTGATGCATTACAGCAGTTTCACGGTGTCACTATATACAGATGTCTGTGTGTGTGTGTGTGTGTAATAAGTCAAGTTAATTCGTTTGTTATTACTTTAAAAAAGGATCTGTTCTTGAACAATGTTTATACATCAGGCCATCTCGGCAATCCCTTCCCTGCATTCCACGTTGTTACTTTGTAGCAGTATGTTCACAAAGCTATCACCTACATCTTTTCGTAGCGCTAATCTATGCTTACATGTCCCATACGTTCTCATAAATGTAAGATTTCCTTTTCTTTTTACCGCGGAAGGTTGTTTGATATGTCAACGACCTGCCGCTTACATAAAGTCGAGAGTTGACTATATATAGCAGTGATAGCAGTCTGTCTTACCGACGCAGTTATTCACTCACTATATTGTGGGCAGTCGCAGGTTGATTTGTCGCCCAGCCTGACTCAGCGAAGGAGGAAGTACGCTCAGTGAGTCAGGAAGGGCCGATCCACACTGTACAGCAGCATCGATTGTTTTTTCTTGACCGTCCTACCAGCTGGTCACGAACGGTTTTTCATAGGAGAGCAGTCACCGCAGGAGAGCACTGACAAGTCATAGAAGAACCCAGTGTCGTCTTTCGTTTTGTTATGCTTCAGCCGTTGGTAGCGCTGCTGCGGGTGCCTTGGACCGCTGTTTCCCTACTTGCATCCATCTACCGCTGTTAGATGCTCACGTCAGGGAGATAGCTCTAAATACGATGTGGAAGGACACCGATTTAGGACGCTAACGTCCTGAGTGTTTATCTGTCTGTCAAGTCAGTGGCTGTTCTCAAGCGGCAAGCAGCGATGAGGTTCAATGTCAGCCGATTGAAATATGCCAGAAACATTGGGACACATCAAGCCGTTGACCTTTTTATTTAAGGAATCTCAAGTTCATGGCCGTCATGGCGCCTATCGCTGTGATGTTGGTGCATTTTCATAGACGTAGTGAAAATGAACTATAATAAAGGACGCGGATGAAATTTTATACTAGTTGTTTCTGTGCAACGCTCTTTGTTATTACAGAATCAACGGCTATTTTGGAGCTTGATTGGAAATGATTGACTTAGAATTCTTGTGTCAGCGATCCTTTAGTTGATAAGTGATTAAATTGACAACCGAAATAGGTTATAGAAGGCAGATTAAAAAGGTAAACAAATACTAGAGTATTCACAGAAGTCAATAATCAGGTAGAACGGCGCTTAGGCCACCACCTTCGTTAATAGTAACGATGCAAGTGGATCGTCACCGAGCCTAAACGAGGCGATATGTCGTATCAAATTGATAAGTTGGGACTGTTCTTGTCTGTTATTCTTAGCAAATTTCCCGATCTACTTAGCCTGTAATATCTAACCGCAGTCGTATCGAACGGTTCAATGATCGACATATTTCGCATTATGTCGGCCATTCTTCTATCCATATTCCTCGGTTGATTTCACCTAGTGGCTCGGTGAAACTTTCTGGTCACATATTGAAGTCAGACTACGCGCTTGTTCATTCGCCGATAAATTGATCTCTCCGTAAGGATCGATTCAATCAGTTCAGCTATTCCCTGTTCCCGCCAATAAAAACAGTAACGGCAGATGTTGCTAATATAAACAAGTGCCAATTGCTATCAACAGGTTAGCAGAAAAAACGGAATTATCAGCATTCAGGACCAATAGATGAATTCTTCTATCAGTAGTTTCGGTATATACCGCGAAGCGTGATACGCAACAGGAACAGAACAACAAGTGACACAGATCAGTCTCCGCTCGTGTCCTGCAAAAAGAAGGGACGACAATAACGGCACTGTATTTTGTTGTATACATCGATTCATCCTAAGAGGCACTAGCGCCCATACGCTGTACACTGCGCCGATTCATGACGTAGTGAAACTGATGGCCATTAGCTCGTATCGAAAACGCTCTCGGACGGCATCAGCATGCGTCCAGCGGCAGCATCGCAGTGTTGGACCAATGGCGTGTGCGAATGGCTGCGATGATAATGATCGGCGGAAATCAACAGAAAATGATCATGTGACCAATGCTATAACAATCGCTGTTGGCGCTAGTGCACTTGCTACTACTGACGGCAAAAATGGCGAAAACTGTAAACCAGTGGTTCCAACGTCAACAGTAGGCTGTGAGAATTTCAAGGCGAAAGAAGCTGCACCATGACGAAAAATGCTATGACAAAACGCCGCCACCCAAAGGAAGATCGGGGGAGAAGGCGGGCCCGAAGTTTCTTTGCTAAACCCCAAAGAACGCACCTGGGAGCGAGTACGGAAATACAGACGAAAAGCTTTAAAGAAAAACGAAGTAAATTGAGAAATGGATGGATGGACGATGATTGTTTTGCGTGGGCTTCGTGTGAGCGAACGATCGCTGGGAATAAGCGAGCGCAGTTCTAGCAATGACCGCCATAGCGCATTACGAACTCTGTCGATACTAGTATTTATTGGCAGTGCCTACCACTGTTGTAGATATAGAGCTTCCCACAACTATAGCGGCGGCTTCTGCGTCTACGCCGCCACGGAAGCCGCATCTACGGTAGATAGATAGAAACAGACGGATTGTTTGATGGTGGTAATGTCCACACGAAAAACGACTGGGCAGTCGAGCAAAGAAAAATAAAAAAAAACATTGCTTCAACAGGATAGAAGAGAAAACGCAAAACAGGAAAATTTATCAAGTGGAAAAAATATATATAGCGGAAAAAATGACAGAAAGAGGAATAGACGAAGATACCGCATCAGCCTAAGTGAACGTGCCATGGGCAAAACGTAGAAATAATTTATTAATACGAGGGGCGTACAATAGGAGTTGGAAAGAGAGATGGGTAGACAAACAGGGGTCACGAATCAAAAACGTAACGAAACAATTTTACTTAAACTCTGCACGACATTAGAGTTTGTTACTGTTATCATAAAAAAAAAGAACGACGAAATAGGATAAGAAATCAATGAATGTAAATGCGCTTTTACACAGTCACATATCACACGTGGTTGCCCTACGCTGGAAACACGCAGAACAGAACATTGAGGTCTAAGTGTTACTGGGTAGATGCGGCAACTTGACTCAGAAGAATGTGCAATAGGTTCAAGCTGGTAATGTTATCTACCGACACCGACGACGTGATACGATATACCCTAGATGACGCAGTGGTAAGAGACTTCCTCGTAATCTTACGGATAGGTGAACTAGTTTATGTTGAAAATCGAATGTAGACGCGACTTGTTTCGCGTTGGCATGGATCAGCCGTCTGATGCAATGGCTAACGGCAGTATCGGCCGTAAAAAGAGAAATAATGAATCTGTTTGCTGTTGGCCCACTATTAGCAGACCTGATCCAGCGCTCATTCCAATAAGTGTACGTCATTATTTGCTCTTTGCTTTTTGCTATTTACTGCTATCAATAATCAGCGGTAAAACACAAATATAAGGTTAACACATGGTGATCTCTCTATATTTAAGAGGTCACGTCCGGTATTGTTGTTGAACGTTCCATCCAATTCTGGAAGGCTTCTACTATGAAATGCACTTGAAATAAGATGAATGAATATGGCAAGCTACGCAGGGTATGATGCATAGATTCCTGCTGAGCAGACCATTCTGTTATTGTTAACAAAAAAAAAAGTATTTGATACAACATATCACAGAATCGGTAGTGGTGGTTCATTCGTATGCCACTGTAAATATGTCATTCTTCGATCGTAGAAGGACGAGCTTTTACCTCTGCTCACGCACGGTATTCAGTAGCTGATCGTTCATATAATGTTAGCCGCTTTGATTACTGCTACTGTTATTAATATGACAAAATCAACGTGCTGGCCCATCACGATTGTTAATCTTCATGCTGTTGTTGTCATCGTTCTCCGCAAGGCACGTGAGAATGCCCACCTTTCTGTGGAATGATGATCCATAGGACTGCCAGCTCTCGCTACTATGACAATTGCAGAAAAAGACAGCAACAGTTGTTGAACCAGCGACCAGCGATGACAGCATCAGTAGCGTTGGTAACATCAGGCAACGCCTGGCTGAAACGTCGTCGAAACAAAGAAACAGCTCGCTCCATTCTGTTTCGGCTCATCCGAAGCCGAATGCCCTATCTCCTATGCCCACCCGATCTGACGTCTCATCCCGTTCGTCCGATTTACCTCCCCGTTGATCTAAAAGCGCGAATTCATTGTTTTCTCTGTTGCCATTACTGTTGCTGAATGGTAGTCCTCTTCGGCGATAGACGCGATTCTTTTGTTATCGTTTCTTCAGTCCACTCATCGCCTAGCGCTATTAACGTTACCACGATCGTTTTATTGCTCGCTTCCTGTCGACATTGTCATCCAGCGAGGCACTGCTAGGGCCGTTATCCTCACTTGTTTTTGATCCACCGTTGGACGGACGACCCAACGATAAGCTGGTGAGTCGTTCGTTGATTCGCAGCGACTGGTTCGCCGTTGTTGGTGCGAATGCGCCAGTGTCGATAACGGCCACAGTAACACCAGCGCCACCATGACAATAATAAAACCAGGTAAAATAGCAACGGGCCTAAAGTGGACCCACACACAGGGCGGCCGAAGCGTTGGAAGAACGCATGATCAAGAAACGAGGCCCAATTAGTTATTGCAAAAATTAGTTATTGAACGGATTTAAGTCCGCTACTTACTACCAGCCGCTGTTTTACTTATGTTAGCCATCAACGACTGCCTACTGCTGCCACCTGTAGGGTATCTGTGAACGTGTGACTTCCTGGGAGACGTCCTTTGATGGGAGCAACGCGAGGTCGGACGTAATCGATTAGGCTGGCCGTCATCGTTGAGTTGGTGTTGACACGATGACCATCTGTATAGCGCAGGTACGGATTGCTTAAAGTGACTGCAGAGGCGGGTGAAGCAGTTGAAGAATAACCTTAATGAACTATATAACATACAGGATGAAGTTCGAAAAAACACTTACGAACATACAAGTTGGCGCAATCAAATTTGTATAGACTGGCTTTGTCGTAACGAGCATGTGCTCATTAGCTCATATCGGTATTACAAGAAAAAACTTAGCATGCCGTTTTCGAAATTCGAACCGTGTAGTTCCGCTTATATTACGACAGTTAGAAATAATAACATATTAAAAAATTAATCGAAGAAAAAAATACAAAATGTATAGAAAAAGAAATCCGGCTTTCGATGTTCAACTCTGTACATCTATATAATTTTATATTGTACAGAGCTAAAATAAGCACTCACTCTATTTTCTTGTTACTTATTCTACTTTACCTTATTATAAGTAAGCCCTATTGTACTACCTTACAACTATTATATATATATATATATATATAGTAGATGAAAGGTGACGTTTGTATTTTGGTAAATTTAAACCTCGTATAGTGCTGCGCATCTTCTTCGTTATGTTTCAATATTTGCTACCATACTTTTGTTGTATTCAGACGCCACTTTTACGCATGCCACGCATCACGTAAAATTTATATCGTACGTATAAATATTTAGATCGTGTTCGGGCGTTGTTACTTACTGCATCTAGACTGTTTTCTTCTCCAAGCGCATAACACTGTTGGGTGAGTCATTCTACGTCTTTATAGTGTATTTATTGGTGAGCTCCGCATATGGTGTCCTGATCTGTGAGGTAATACTGACCGCAAAGCTCGCGTACATAAGCAGTAACGTTCTGGAATACAATAGCTAGGTGACCTGGTCTGGTTTTTCATTTAAGCCCGTTGTTGCACTGTACTGCTGTGTTATCGATAGATATTACCTGGACACCACCCCCTTGACGCCTGTCTGCTCCTTCCATCTATCGATAAGTAGGCTCAAGCATTAGGGTCGTAGATTTTACGATCAATTAGAGGATTTTTCATTAGAGCTATCCAACACATTGGCGCTAAACCTGGTTGGTTGACGAGCGCAAAACGCAAGGTGATTATCCGAAAGTAGTGGGGAACAACAGCGCATTTCATTTCATGGTATCGGTATCTTCATGATGTCGCATTGGTCTTTCTGTACAATACTTTCAGTGCTTTTCTTAATGTTCTATTAGAAGATAACGAAAGAAGCAAGAAAACGAAGATATGTGATATTGTCGACCCGACGTCGGAAAATTGCCTATAGCGCAATGAGATAAGAGAAGCAAAGCTTCTAGGGAAGGCTCGCCTAGCCCAGCATCATCGGTTCATGCGTCACTGTGTCCTACCGTGCGTCCGTATCAGACTCCTGGCCTTTCTAAGAGGCGCATGACGACAGCACAACGGCAGTTTGTTGTGTCAGCATGTGTGTGACAGCGCGTCTGATTCAAATGGCCCCCGGGGGCAGGCGTATAGGTATATACGGATATATAGTATGGCGGATTTACAGTTTGAACTATGCGGCCTATGATTAAATTGATACAGACAAGTGAGTTTTTGGTTGTCTGGTTCCTGTCGATAGTTTGCTTATTTTCTTATTGAAACAAGTATCTAACGAATGTCTACCTTTAAAATGTTAATTGCTACCAAATTAATTAGTTCAATTGTTTATAAAAATGGTGTTTTGTTGCTTTTGGCATTAGCATTTTTAGGATCATTTTTATATATAGACTCGGTATAATCTGATGTACAGGTACACTCAGTAAAAAGTCAATTCTTTCCTAGGAAATAATTTAAAAAATGAATAACAATTACATTAAAGGCTTGTATTATAAATTCCAACCGCACTTGTTACATGCGGCACCATTAGAGGAAGCTTCAAAGAGACATTCTGATATGATAGAATGCTACAAACTATAGACAAATATATGATTTAAGCATTAATTTACTCTATGTTTAAGCTTATAAAGGGAAACGTTACTACAGAACATGTAGCAGTATCTTAAAATCGTTGCCTATTAGAATTTCTGGGCGAAACGAACGAATTTGAACGGCGAACGGATACGATGAGGTCGATTCATTCACAGCTATCCCCTCAACACGCCGAGCCCCCCAGAAGCCGGTTGCTAAGGAAGAGGTTCTCCCAGTGGAGCAGACCTGCCATTCCTTGTCAGCCCAATACGCCAGTCAGCAATTATAGATCGAAGTGCTCCGATACTGTCCGGCGTTGCCGGTCTAGAGGTGTGTTATTGTCGAACGAATTGCGAATGATTGAGGAACCACTGGACCATGTGGCCTTCGCTGACTACGGGGGAGGCGGAGCTTTTCGAACCCCACACGCAACAAGCCACCCACCTCGATATAATCAAACGCTAAGGTACTTCTATTGCCAACATTTCTCGATCTAAACATCTTATCAACCATTCGCTTGTCTACACGCTGTAGGAACGAAGTCCTGGCTAGTGCTTCTCTATAGAAACGGTTTCTTTTCTCTACAAGTTATAGCCTGTAAGGATGTTCGTGTATTCTCGACTAGTTTATGTAGTCAGTACCCCTACACTTTGGCCCGTATGGGCCGACGTTGACTACAGGAAAATTACTATAATAGTAGACGACACACGAGGCCATGCAGAGACTTGTAATGCGGAGCGAAACGATTCTAACCACTTGAAAGGGGTTCGAAGGAGAGGCACTGTTGAAAATCCATTGACGAATAGGTATATTACTATATAACAGACTATGGTAGGTGACACCAGTCTGCAGCTAAGCATTTTTCACTAGGCTTTTTATACCTATAGATGGACAGTTTGATTACGGCAAATTCATCAATGTCTGCATGTGTGTGTTCCTGTGCCGTTAAGGTACTGGAGCCGATTGCGATTACGGTGAGTCTGAATTACCTGTGGACGACAGCTTTCCCAAGCCGAACTAACCTATTTTATCAGACGTATGTTACCTGTATTAGTGGTGTCACAAGATCATCTCTGGTTCGAAAGATTGCTTCCCATAAGATTGCATCCCGCTCTTCTTTTTCTGCTTGCCAGCGTAAAAAAAGCAAAACACGACCTACAGAGTATACATCTTCTCATATATAATGTGAAACTTGCCTCCGAGAACAGCAGTTGATTATACACACATCTTTATTTGTTACTACTTAAATCTGTAGAACATTGCTAAGTTCTAATGCTAGGCCCAATCGAAGTTCGTTTGCCGGACTTCACTGAAACCTGCACCCGTTTCTTCTATATTCTATATTTATATATTCTATATTTCTAGGTCTTGCAACGTGTTTCGCTGTTTGTCTAACATAAAGCCAGTTTTTCTTAACTGATTACCCTCTTCAGTATTCTTACTAAGGACTGCAATTTGTTTTACGATTTATATCATTTCCAACAATCATGGCAACGATAACAACTTTTATAGTTACTTAGATATAGATCATGGAAGTAGACGACAAACTGACGATGAAGGCAAGGTTGATTGGCATATTGAAACGTAGCAAAACTACCGTTCTGCTTCTGCTGCGACAGTTATTATCTCTCAGTGTTGATAGACACACATACACACATGCATACATACATACATACAGATTCGACAACTGGTCTTCGCCGATCGTTCACATTTGCATAGTCACCTTCATCCCATCTATGAACTCGTTATTTATTAATGGATATGCTCTTTCTCGCGGATGGTTAAAACGGTGAAGAACTAGAAGAAAGCGAAACCGTTACTCGTGACAATTACGTTACTGCTGCTGCTAGAACTATCTGAAAAAAGTGGATGACGTGATGGATAAGGAAGCAGCGAGAAAGACTATAGTGAGTACTGTAAATTCCTTACCCTTTCACAGTCGTCCGAACAAAACATACATCCGCAACGTGCCTATCTTGTACAGGTTACTAGATATCGCCACTTATCTATCGGCTAGCATTTAGCACGAGGTGTTCGTTGACGACGATTCGGAGTCGGTAATCGCTGACAGCTGCCGACCTGGTCGGTGACGCGTTTTGCCTGTCGCGTCCGCGCGTTCACCCCTACGACGCGACGACTGCTATATTGTGCCGGTTGTAATGACAACGACCAAACAACTCGTGGGGCGTTATCTAGTGTAAATAGCTGTTCTTACCTGGTTATAACGACGGCACGTCGTCGAACGATCAGAGCAAAGCGTCCACCAACCAAACCAAAGGAACATCTTCATCGAACTGAAACGTCATCAATCCTCACCACTGTCAGAGACGCTGCCGCTGACGTCACGTACAATCACCATAATACAAAAGTAAATTTCTCCACCCGAACGAGAGGAAAACGTCGATATTGTCTGCTTGTCTGCTCGCCCGCTTGTCTGTTTGCTTCCACCCGTCCTTCCGTCGAAACGTGTTAGTCTCGTGTCCGGTGTTTGCCTGTTTATCTGTCTATATGCATAGTTTGACCGATTAGCTATGCAATGGCATATTTACGCTAGGTAACAACCCTGGCTCCATATTCGTATCGTTGCATGTTTTCGTGGACCCATCTTGGGACCATCGCTGGTTCCATCTTACGTTTTGTCCCGTTGTACGAACCCACAGACACCGACAGGCAGACCCGCCGATACGCACACAGCCGTAATCACAGGATACCGCACGTCTATACGATAATCGCTCATTCGCATAACGTCAGTAACATAAACATCTACTGCTTAGCTGTTTGTATTACTACGCCAATTGGATTGGGATGTTGGGCAAGAATGCTTTTTCGTGAGGTTTGTACGGCCAATGGCCGCAGTGGCAGTTCGGATGAATTCGAGCGCGTTTATTATCTAATTATTTGTTTTTTGGCTTTGTCATTATCGTCAACCGTGACGACCGTTACATGCGGTCTGTTTGGCAACTATGGCGGATTTGCTATGCGAAGTTAATTATGAAGTAAGTCGAGGCTGATGGTCCACCATTGCCAAACTGTTCGAAAACGCTTTTCAGGCTTTTTGGGATTTGTTCTCGTTTTTATTGCTCGCACTGCGACCAGAGCTATAGAGAATATATGAGGAACATTTGATTGGTAAATGGACGGTGAATGGTGGAAGCCATTCATTCGTGAGAATCAAATAGTATAAAAACAAGCAGGAGAATATATATAGTATGAGTAACGTTCGCAATTATTCTAAAAAGGTTCTAGGCTCAACAAAGTTATCCCGGACATCTCTGGTGGTGATGTCAGCTTTCCTCCACGTGTAAGCCTTCAAATTTCGCCGCGAATTTGTAATAGTATTTTCTGAAAACCACCTCTTTCGAGAAGTACAATCATTTTGAACACAAAACGTTTTTTATTCGGTTTTGCTATTTATGGACTAATTTGACTGTCCTTTTGATCTATAACTTGATGGTTATTGTCTCAGGGTGTATTTACCGTAGCTTGTTTTTTTTTCTAGCTATATTTAATAGGATTCCTAGGTTTAACGAAATTGTAATAACAATGATCGTTAAAAAAACCTTTTTCTAACGATTTACATGGCGGCGATTATATATATATATATATATATATATATATAATATATGTATGTTGTAGGTAACAAAGCATGACGCAACGTTGGCAGGGCAAACGACATTACAGTCGACGCTTCGTATGAAATCTGCGTGTTTTAAACGATGATACTATATTTCTGCATTTGTTGGAGCGACACAACGTATCTGAGCGATGTCAGATTATTTCGAAATTATTCTCGAGCATGAAGTTAGTTCGAATCAACTAAAGCGTAGATCTGCTATTGGCAGGTGAGGGCGGTAGCGGGTATCGGCCTCGATGACAACCATCGTGTGCTACTTTTTATTTATTGATTATAGTCACTCTGTAACATGAGGAAAATAGAGGGGCAATGTGCTGTTATAGAAGATTAGAATCGCTGTTAGCGCTAGCAGCGTTTTGACAGTTACCCAGCGACGATTGTCGCCATTGAATGACTATAGCACGAGATTAGATCATTAGTAGTAATTTAAAGTTTGTTAAAGTTATAAATTAGTGTTTTGCTTCTTACTACCGTATGGGTTATACTTACTATGCACATTGTCGTAATGCAAGCCCTGTATTAGTGAACTGTTGCATTTTTACGCTTCCACTCACTAGAAAAGTATAGTCAAACACATACCGGTTGCGTTCAATTATTGTTGATTATTGTGAAATCAAGTAAATATTAAGGAATGGGCGGTACCCACTCCGTCATAGACGAGTCAACCCAGAGAATACTAAACAAGAATCGAACGTGTCAAAGAATTGCTTTTGTATTTGCAGGCGTTGATTGCTTGTCAGGAATAGAAACGTATATGCTAATACATAGAATATTGCGTCTCGAATTGTTCTATGCGTACGATCGTTTGACATTTGATACGATCTCGATGAAATGTTCAGTCGAAATAAGCGTCACGAATGGCTTTAAAACTATGGGCGTCTACCAAAGAGCTGCGGCTAGAAATATATTGATTATTTTCGCTGCACATAAAAAAAACTAATAGAGACACGGTGTCGCGTTTGCTTGTTACGCTTTACTGGTCATAATGTCATCGGACGATTTCGAGAATCCCACTTATTTCGTACCTGCGATATAATTATCATCGATACTTCTACAAAAATGTTAACTCTTATAGCAGACGAAAAAATTCGAAGGCGCTGTATCATAATTCGCCAATGTCAACAATCTACGGAAGTTAGCTAATGCTGTTATTTCGCATACGGTGAGATATAGCTAAGAAATACGGTTCTCTTTGTAGTTATGCTTTTTCATGGATACAAGTATATGCTCGTCAAAATTCGCATAGAATGAGTTCTTTAGCTCGATTGCGTGTCTAAATTATGGCTAGCCAATTTCAAAAGGTACTTTTAAATGTACGGTCCTCGTCGGACCCGGTCTTCGTACACGTCGTGGAGCCCGTGTATAGTTATCTTGGGTTAGAGGCAAACAAAGAATATCGAAGATGCTGCCTTCTGCTATCTGATTTCTTTCGAGCTTGAACAAAAGCTCGACAGAGCTTCATTAACAACCTAACATTGCATCAACGTTGTAAAATTAAGCTAAATCGCGTACTCAAACGAACGCTTACCTGCGGGTACCTTTCGCCTTCTTATTTGTTGGTTTCTGCCACGAATATCGGCGGATTACGCTTCCGGTTGCTTTTGCCTCGCCTTCTATCTTCCAAGTCGTGCACTCCTTTGGTCATACCTTAATGAATAGGTCATCTATTCGAATTAGTTTGTGTGGGAGGAAGGCTCGTCTTGTTTCTGCTGTGGGGTGGACTCCGATGGGTTATTTCACATAAGGAGGGATAGTGAGATTTTGTGTATTTTCGTCTTAACACAAACCGTTTCTCCGTTAGAACTCTGGCTGCCGTACGTGGCGTTCCCGCTGAGCTTAACTGAAATAGAACGAAGGGCAACTGTAATATCTAAAACGAAAAAATACGGAAAAAAGGAAGGGAAACATCGAAGTTAGATCTTGTGAACAAAATAATATCCATCAGATTCATTAAAAGGTTGAATGCTGTTCATTTGGCTGTCAGACCTACGCCCTCATTGTTAACGGTGAAGATCACGATATTGCTACATGATATTATCGACGCAAGAGTTTATATATACTGATATAATCTTGCTTGTAGGAAGGTTGCCTATGGTCTAGTAAAATGTACTTGTGTAGGTGAAAAGTTACATTGCATTCAGAAAATTAACGAAAACCAAATGTCAAGATGATAGTTTAATTGTACTCGAATGTTATATCATTTGCTTTTAGCGCTGTGAAAAAATCTTTTCATCACCGTAAGAAATGTTATATGTACCGCATAAATCGCTGGAAAAAAACATCGATGAAAATGAACAATATATTTAAAAGGCAACAATTGAAACCCTTGCAATACTATTGGTAAAATGTCGTCATAATTATTGCGAGCAGGAAACGGTTGTGGGTGGTTTCCATAAGTGTACGCGGAGAAAGATTAGCTTTTGGTTATTTTCATTGTATGAACAAATTCTCCGAATCATTTATTAAATCAAGAACCTGACTTTATTAGAAAGAAGGGTTAGTTAGAGGTGAATCTCGCTAAACTTATTTGACATTTCTCCAGCGTATGACGTGTGAAATGGCATGGTAATCATATGCCATCGTATTTATTTGTAAATTTAAAATAACAGCATCAGCCATCAAAACCAAGGCGACTTTTGTGAGTGAATTATCCGGTTAATTAATTAGTACACACAAAATAGAAACATATGTTGAGGGGTATGGCATTTAGAAGAATATGCCACCTACCAGATTGCCAAAAGATCCTATTCTAACGCTATACCACATTTCTTTGCGGTGCAGCATCATTGAGTACGGTGGTCAATGCTTCCTAACTGTTTGTATATTTAAGCATGTTGTACCTTGTCGAAACTTCTTATTTCAATGATAACTTTAGCCCTTCACCGTATATATATATATATATATAGGCTGATAGATGTATGCACATACTCTTAAATGCGATTGATGTCGATCATCCAACAGGTAATTAGCTCTCTTCCCGAATTTAAATCCCCAAAGCATCTAAAACACCGATATTCTAAGCAAACCAGCTCTCTTCTTTGCTATTTGTGGGCCGTAATATCATATTCATAATGTTATTGCTTTGCACCTTCTATTACGTTTCAGGCGGTTCAGGCTACGCGGAGGGCGCTGTGCTCAACCACGAACCTGCTGATCGAGTAGCTGACCCGTTAACCTGATCCTGGAGACCCATGCCTATCCATACTTCATCTACACAATGACAAATCATCAAATCACCTCAACGTTCAAATCGATCAGCGCTTACTAACAGCGAAAAGAGTCGCTAACTACTAGAACCCAAATCATATAACTATAGAAACGTAACGACGTAATTTTTTCTACTATCAGTGGTTGATATTGAGCTGCTGTCATTGTATTTTTTGTATCCGTTCCAACCAGTTGTAATTTCTCTGAAAGCTGAAAGCAGCATCCGTCCGGTGCAGGAGTACCTAGAACTCTCCGTCTATAAACAGTGTCCTTAGACATTATTGGTGGCATCACAGCCATCGACTGGAAAAACCTGTTCAGTTCCGAACAGAAATTTCTCGGCATCAGCAGAAGCTATGAACCAGAAGAAACCACGAGGCTTCCTCAATGAGGCCGTTTGGCCCAACAGGATCACCGTACGGCAGGATGCGATATCAGACTCATATGCGATCGAAACACGACCGTTTGCCAGGTATTTGACTGGGCTATTTATATATATAATGCATATACTATTATTTTACAGATACTGTTAACTAAGTATGATTGAATAATGCTACATAGTGTCGTCCAAATTGTATCACAAATAATTATTTTAATTAGTCATATTGTTCTTAATGTGCGTTATAGTTTTGCTTCCATACGAAATTTTTTTCTTCATTGATTCTCTCTCATGTTTCCGGACGCGGCTTACCTTAAAAAACGGATCATTTGCATGCATGGATTCTCAGATAAGTTGAAACGTGGCTGATCAAATTGTTTACTGCCATCCGTTCAAACAAAGGAGCCACTGGTGATACAGGGCCATCCACAGATAGTCATTGAAAACAAGTTAATACAATTTTTATATAAATAGTCTGTTAGCCTTAACAGACTATGGGTTTAATTGTGAAGGGGTGACGGCATCACTAATATCATCATCGTCGTCGTGGTGATGCTACAGAAAAAGCTGTACCGGCCGTACGTTTAGATTTTTACGAGCTCACATACAAAAAATTTGTACGCAGTGCATATACACACGAGGTCACCCTTTTCTAGCAGCCATGATGACGTCTCTAGGAAGAAAAAAAAAAACACCCAATTTCGCTCTCGTTTGCAGTTTTATGCACAATCGTCCTAGCCTTCAAATTCTCTGCATCTTAGAAGACTTCTTAATGGAATTTTTGTTGCAAAGGACAGTGGCGCAACGCAGAGATATCGCGGTTATCATATTCAAAAATATTATCGATAACGGCCAATTTCTGTCGCTATTTTTTACTTTTCTGGTAGAATAAGAAAAAGTACACATCGACAACAATAACAACAGCAGACGTCCAGAAACGACACACGACGACGACGACGACGAGAACAACAGCAACAACAACAATAGCATTAATCGGATCCACTGCGAACTACGCCTATTTTCCTTTTTGCCTTCTATCAGCAGCGGATGCCACTGTCTTAGTAGGTGTCTTCGTCGCCCAACACATTATCATGTTTTATTGATTTCTATTTATGTTTACGGGCGATTTTGGTTACGTCGCACACCCCGAGCTGCTGCTGCTGTTGCTGTTCCTGCTTGCCTAGTCAATGACAGCAGCCATCGGTGGTCAGGCCGGGGGTGTAGCAGACGCCGATTCTGGCTGTGAACGATCTGATCGATTCCACTGATCAGCGGGGTCAAATTTAGTTCGGCTCAGGGCAGGCACGCAAATATTCAGGAGGTCAAATCGTTTGAATAACAAACATATTATTACTTAACTGGAATGAGTTGCCATAAGCCAGATCCTTTTGCTCAGCTTAATGTCCCTAGTGTGCTTGTGTGTACCTTCACCTGTTTGGTTTCGCTCTGGAAAGAAAAATGATTATGGCGGTTTCGTAGCGCGGTGTTGCATCTGAATCTACTGCCATACGCTTGAACGGAAAAATATGCAAGCGGACACACATGTAGGTACATGCCGGTCGCACTGAGAGGGTACGTTTGGTGGACCGACTCAGGCTCCTTATACGAATACCTATGATGCTGCCATACAAATCGCAAGTTGTCAATAACACTCAAAGGAAAATCATCGCCAGTCAACGTATCAATAATGCTATTGTAACTCTGATCAAAGCAGTTTCAGTGACTGAAGGAGGAAGATGTAGCCACAAAGGGTAATCGCAGGCAACGCGCTGCACCTGGATCCTCGTATAAACATGCAGGCGTACCACATAATCGACCGGATAATAATGAAAGTACAAGGCATAGACAGATAATTAACGCGGCGGCAACTACTATTATTATTTATAATTAGAGTGGCATATTCGTCATCTACGTATATTTTGTGACCGTTACATGCCGAGTTTACAAAACTGTCGCTCGTATTCACTGCTTTCTAAGGTTCACCACCATTAAACTATTTACTGGCTACTATATAGGTTAGTTGCGTGTCCGCGGCTGGCCGTCATCAATTATTCACCAACTGAATAATTGATGACGGTCGTGAATGCTCGTCACAACTGAATCTATTTCTTGGTCTCGAACCATGTACCAAGAAAAATTTTAACAAGAATTTAACAAATTTGGCGTCCTTTTCGTTGTCAGTACGACCAAGTTATGTCCGTCATCAAGACAGAAATGAACAGTGGTTTGTAAGTGGTCAACAATGCAACAAACACTCGATGGTCACCATTGAAACAATCGATAAACTTAACTCAGTGGCTCCGATACAGGCATCTCCCGCAGAGGCCGAGTCGATTAGCACGCTGTCAACATATTCGAAGAATTGAACCGAAGGAGGTAAAGATGGACGAGGTGACGCGCATCGTGACCTCCCGCTAGGTATTTTCTATACATTAGGCACCATCTTAGTATGTGCGTTCGATCGTTCCCTTTCTATCCAACTAGTAGAAAAATCACCTTTAAATATTGATTCTAGGCAGTAGCCCACTGTATTGTTGTGTATAGTCGATGTGATTGTACTCGTTAATCGCTTGCTAAATTTCCCATCGATTTCGACCCAAACCACCCGATAAAAACCTGACTCGCATTATTTTGTGGGTATTGGCATGATTTTAATTGTTGAACGCGTATACATATATAGGCAGACCCCTGACAAGTTTGGTTGCGGTCTCAACGCGTGTCGAAGAACTTTTAAACGAATATAAATGAGTATAGTCAATGAAATGAAGATAGTGGCGAAACGATGTTGTTGTATGGAAGTGAACAGCTGAAACTACTGAAGTGATGAGGTCCATGGTCATCCAACGGGCGAGAGAAAGAGACCTCCTGCTCTGAAAAACAGAGAGATTATTAAACAATGGGCCGATCGAAGCGTTATGCTAGGTTCCGATCGTTCTTTTAAAAAGTATAGTGGATAGCATCTGTCTGGAACGTTCTGAAATGTGACGGGTAATGCCATCAATAGAACATCAGTGCACCCCTAATCAGATATTGAAATCCGATAATCGTATAATTGTTACCTTGATACCAACTCCTAATTGAATGTTGCTAACTGTTTCAACAATAATCGTACCCTAGCGGCAGTAACAAAGCAGAAGCTTTGCTGAATTCAAATTTCCGCATTGACAACTAATTACCCCTGAATTGTTTCTACATATATATACACTCAACTACAGTAAAAAAATTACTGAAATTTTTACTACAGTAAAAAGCACTGAAAATTTATTATGCGATACACTTTATTCAGTACCTAAGTTTTTCTTCAGTAAAGTGATAAATAATACACGACGCATCGCATTACTTAATAACAACTTTGGCAGTACGTCGACTGTGACTAACTACTAATCACGGGAGATCGATCTGCATTGATAGCTCGCTAACGAGAAACACATTGTCGTTGTCCACATTTACATCCTTCCCTGTCTAGGGGTTAGGTCGCGTGTACTTTATATCGAGAAAAAGAATGATAATAAACAGGTCAAGATAATCGATTAATTTGGAAATGCCGACTTATAGCAAACGACGCAAATGAGGGGAACGCGTCGTTTCGATGGCGACGCTTCGCGTGTTTTTTGCTCGTTGGCTTGTTGCGACCATAGGTTGTTGTCCGGCCCTAGTGGACCTTTCGAATCGGCACTTAGTTTTACCAGTCGGCAACCGTTCTGCTAGTGGAGATTAATGCAGCGAGGGGCGCTGTACAGATACGTGAGTTATTAGTTAGTTATGGGCGTAGTCTGCGCCTTTGATAGACGCTCAAACCGACGAAATTAATTAGCTGTTAATTACTTAATTAGTAATTAGTTAATTAGCTGTAAAAACAAAACATGCTAATACAATTTGAGGTATAATATGAACATGATTGTGGTTACAACAGTTTTCTTGATAGGGTCATTACAATGGGTCATGTTTGAGTCCTTTATCCCCTTCGGTGAAGGTGTTAGAAACTTGAATTTAGTTTATCGGTAGAAATG
This sequence comes from Varroa destructor, assembly GCF_002443255.2. Lineage (NCBI taxonomy): Eukaryota > Metazoa > Arthropoda > Arachnida > Mesostigmata > Varroidae > Varroa > Varroa destructor. The sequence goes on along the minus strand of NW_019211454.1, from coordinate 9,164,566 downwards.
AAGGATCCACTTTAGACTTTGTTATAACAATTGCTGTGGTGTTTGATGGTGTTCAGGGAGTCTATGGGCTAATGCCTGATACAGACCAGGTTTAACTGACTTCACAGTTTCGTCTGACAATGTGGAGATTTTACCCACTATGTATGAACGTTGCTTAGCAACTAATACAAGCATACTTTAAATCAGAGCTGGCAAAGAGGACTAGTGGTACTTCCATGTCCTAATCCCTCGTTTCAATGACAATTCAAGTTGCCGATGTCACGATAGCTCGATAATGCTAACTGATAATACGTGGCACCGGTTTTCTTTTGACTTATATAATTTTCAACAATGCACTGTAATTAATTGAAATGGAAAAAAGAAGTCTAACCTTAAGTTGTGCTCTTAAGTGCCTATGATGTTATGGCATCAGTCCTTAGACGCCAATAACCTGCGCGTGGCCTCTTCAAACATTTGCTTAATTCTCTTGCTGAATCGGTAAAAATGTCACGTCCAATCATGAACTCAACTGTCATTGTAGGTGAAAAAAAAAAAAAAAAACGATAATAGCAACAAAACGTAGAATGTTAGTATTACATTAGTGAAGTACGTTTTTTAGATTACATATTTAATATCTAGGAAATAATATAGGAAACTGGCACTGATCAGCCAGGAAGCGATTATAGGCCCTTCGTATTCTAATTGTTGTCTAGAGAGACCAACATTATTGTTTATATGCTATTTATTGTGTTGCCTGTTTCAGGCTTACTTCAAGCTTCCAACAACGAAATGACTTGTTCCCTTATCAACTAATTATTTTGACGATTTGATATAGCCTCGCAATGTCGAGTTCTTAAATAGTTCTTACTTCACAGTTCTTAAATAATGTAGGTCACCTACTTTTCGTTTACAATCGAATAGCATTGAAATGTTCGTAGCGATCTCGACCGGAGTGCACGATGGCGAAGCTTCTAGAGGCTATGTGCCCGTCGCGTGCATTTCGCAAGAATGTTCACATCTCGTTCCTTTTATAAATGTGCAACTATGCTCAGTTCTCAGATATTTTGCGGTCGACTTACCCATTATTCATTTTATTATAATTTTACAGTTCTGAGATACTGATTATCTCAAGACAAGTATACAGTTTTGCAGCTAAATTCCCTTGATTTGTTTAAGGAGAATCGAGAGATCGACAGCAGTGTGCGGCACCCGGTTGAAGCTTTATCATTTTGCTGGGACTCGTAGCATCTATATCGTATAGGTTCTGTAGAGATATAGGTCAATAATATGTATATCGAAGGTACAGCATAGTGTACAATCTCTGAAAATGACCACGTTAACAGCCATATCAATGATCAAAATTGAACTTTGTTTGTCTTTATTATTGTGTACCGACCCTCGCGTTCATAAGACTATTAATTTATTCTATTTACACGTTTACTGATTCGCTTTCATTCCATTTTGTTATTTTTTTAAACTTCAGCGAAGTCAGAACTGAGCAAAACAGCGTGTCACTGTACGTGTCAACCACAGCAATAATGGACAACAAAACTTTAACAAATTATGTCTCAATAGTGTACGTTCTCCTAAAATAATATAACCATCAGCCAAAATAACTTACTGACATGGCATGATCGTGCACCATTTCGGAAAAAAGGAGCCACCGCAACGAGGAAAATGCATTGCGACGCCATAGCAATAGTCAGACAGACTGCTCTTTTGAAAATAGCGTTCTATAGAGCTAGCAGTATTAGTCCATATATACATGTATGGATAATGTACAGCATTCCTGTAGACTGCGTGAATCGTACATTATCATGTAACACAACGAGCGTACACGGATACATCATCGTAAATGGTGGGCCGTCGGCCGTTCTTGCATCGCTACGTTCCCGCCTTAACCTAGGCTGTCTGCAACTTCCTACATATCTGCCTTTATTTTTTCGCCGTCCAACTCTATAAAATTTGCCCCGGTCTTGCTTCGGGGCCGACGTCCTGGTTTAGACCTTTTACTATTTCTCCCTGCGTATTATTTACTGCGACCTTGTAGCATAGTGTGTATTGGTCGAGATCTTATTTATCGGGTCGGTGTTTCTCGGGCGGTTGACCTTATTGGTGCGTCACAACCAGCACGGCGAGCAGTTTGTTTCCGTGTCATTGAATTTCGCCCATCCGATCTCCAAGGGAACGCCGCTTTGATGCGCGACTTTTGTTGTCTGTAGCTGCTGTTTTTGGGCATCGTGGCCGCAATAGGCTGAGCTGATTTGGTCGTTCTATTCTGATCTTGATCCATACAACTGCATGATAATTGCAAGGAAAATAATTATTATTTTTAGTCATGAACAAGGATTAATTTTCTTTATTGTCGTATAGTAGCAGCGACTTACCCTATTGCTGTTACTGCAACTAACCGCGCATTTATAAGCAGGACCGGCCCCCGTTACATGCCCTCTGTCGATCATTTCAGGCCAATGTTTACAAATCGCAGTTGCACCATAAACGGCTAACAGCCAGTTAGCAGATTTCCAACAGGGAGTGTGTTTTTGCTGCAGAAGACGTGTCTTTGTGTGTTATTATCGCCAATCAAGCACTAGTTCAAACGGTCGATCAGTGGTCACTCGGTGCCAGTATTTTATTCTATCATAGTGATCTGTAAGCAATACGTAAGTAAGCACGCGTATACTTGGGTCTCGCTACAGTACTAATAGCCGTGTAGGCAGTAGGGCGGGTATAGCCACCCAGCTGTTTTAGCGTTGTTATCACTGGAGTGAGGGAGGTAGAGAGAGAGAGGGAGAGAGAGAGAGAGAGAGAGAGAGAGAGAGAGAAAAACTGGTGCTAAAAGCCGGCAGTAGAAACTCTCCTGTAATCCAGACGGTGGGTCCTATACCGTCGGACTAACTCGCTGCCATAAAGTGTGCCAACAACAATATCAAACAATACCAGCAATGGTAGCAACGAAATCATTCGTTTGCCTTGATTCGCTTGTGTCGCCAAGGTGAACTACTTAGAAAGAACGGCAAGGTCTGAGAGAATCAACAAAGACTATGGTGAGAAGGAGAAATGCACGTTCGGATAAACGAATAGCTGCGTGCAGTTCTTCTGTACAAGACATGTGAAGAAAGACGAAAGGTCGACGAAGTAAATCATTTGAACGTGAACGTACATTTATTTTCCAGCGACCCGTGTTGGGCTACTGCACTTTACTGCATGTTGTTGCTTTACAGATTTATGCTGAGCTTCGTTGGGCTGAATGTCAGTATGGGGACGCAAAACCTACCCGTGACAGTGGTTCCGTCTGTTTTTTCGTGGGGTTTATTCTTGATTACAATACTGCTACTGGGCTTCTGCATATCCAATGCTCAGAGCGTCGGAACTAACGGTCTTTAACGTCACGCCTTCATGGTCCCTTGTCGGAGTCTGCAGAGAGCTCATTCATCATCGTCGTCACTTGAACGGCGCTCAATCACTAGCCGGGAACATGCTGCGTATATGAACACAGCTTCTTCTGTCACTCGACATTGTATCGTGTCACTATAGCAGGATCTCGCGGAGCTCATGGCAGTGGTTAATGATAGACGCCTGATACATAAATTGTATTATACACATTGATATGAAGTGGAGAAGAGAGCGTGTGAATCCGTATAGTTATGAGGCGGCGAATTGCTTTATGGGACACTGAAGGATATCTACAGGAAAGTAATACCCGCAAGCTGATGAAGACAAGGAGTAATTATTAATGAAAATATGACAGGTTATTATTAGGTATGCGCCGTAATTATTCATGTACACATCATATTGTTGTACTTATTAATTTTTTATTTGATTGGTCATGTAATTCTCGTCGAATTGTCATTGAATTGTCAGCTTCATCTTCATTGTCTTTTCAGTATTATAATCAGTTTATTAACCACGACGATACGTAACTGACGTTTTGTGATGTACGGCAGCAAGAAAGAAAGAAGAATTATTTAAAAACGTAGAGATCAGAGGCCGGATGAGCACTGGGTTCACTCCGATATATAAACGATTATTAGTGCATACGAAATGAACATATCATATGATGCAGGAAAGAAAGAAAAAATAATAAAATAAATAATAAAAAAAAACTTATTCTATAATAAACTTGCAGGTACACTATAATCAGTCATGAGGACTTCTGTTGGCTTGTAGCTTGATTTGCAAAAAATATCATAATGTCATACTATGATAGTGCAGTTAACTTCCTTGTTTGTTTTCAGTAGCGCTTTAGCACGGGCATGAATTTACATGACCATACGCGATATATTAATTTTTCTTTTCTACTTTTTTCTTATTTTTTCTATTTAAAACGATGACTTGTTATTTGTTCGCGCGTCTTTTGTGACTGAAGATAGTTCGTGACTGGGCTTGTTCGTCCATCACTAAAATGAACTAGTACCCGAGTGCTTTTAGGCACCGGCTTGACAAAGACCAACGCGTAGACGGGCAAATATTAGAGCGCGACAAAATAAAACGTCCAATTAAATTATTGCAAAGTATACTTACTGTTAATGCGAATATGATGGTAATCTAGGTCGTATGATGAATATATTTTCTGTCCCACTGATTGATCGTTGAAGTCGATCAATCTTGTAAAAAAAAAAGACAGCATTAAAACAGGAGAGTATAACGCAAAACGAAGGCTTGATTGAAAACCATCCAACAAGCATTAATATATATGTGTAAACATACACATGTGTTTATAAAGACGATCGGCAAAGTCGTGAGACGATTGCGTGCCAATTAATCCGGCAGAATATACACACTTCCAGTTTCGATATTTCCTCATAAATGATATAGCAGTATTGAAACATAATAAATCAGACAGCGCCGAAGTTTTGCCTACTCTGCACAGTTGATTAGTGACGGTTTTTAAACCTGACAACTGCAAACTGCCTTGGATCATGTCACTCGTGAAATGTTTTTTTTATAAGAAAATTTTAGCTGCCGGACACCATCAGGGTAGGGGCTATTTCGTGTGAATTGTACGTGGGATTTAGCCATTAAAATTGAACTTCGTTCCGCGGAGACCACTATCTGTTAATTTTTAGTGTTGCTCCATTTCGAATCAATCCGGAATTGGTTGAGGAGGCAGCTTGCACGACCAGGTCCAACAGGCCAACGTTACTTCAATCAGATTCTCCTTCGTACCAGACGGGTTAAGTCTTAAATGGATAGGGTTGTAGTGTCTCCATCTTGCTTTCACACCCGACATATTAATTTCCGTCTTTTTTGTGAAAACCTGTTCAGAACTTTGATATTTTCTGTAGAAAGCTTTCTAGCTCTAGGTGTGCCCTAGCTGCGCCAGTACTTTGGCGATGTACATATGCAGTGCACAAAACCCCTTTGCTTTGTCAAGGCTTCTTTTGCTTCTGCGTTAAAGAAAATCGTTTTAGTACGCTCCAAAATTTTATTCGCCAGGGTATTAACGCTGTCCGTGCCCTGTAAATAGTTACGTAGGTACATAACGATGGTTTATCTTCCAGCCAGTTTTTAATGTCTAGCATGATATCTCGAGCGTGGAAAAGAGTAGCAGCTTATTCATGTTAGCGTTCGCTTAGAGATTCTTTCCTTACGTCCACTGTCGGGTCCACCCACGTTATAGGTCGGCTTTTAGTTTCTATATTCTATGAGATACCAGCACGACGGCTGCTAGCATACTAACTACATGTCAGGAGTTTCGAAGAAGCCTGCGGTAGAGGGTCTTGGGTTAAATCCGGCCTTGTCCAGAGTGGAACTCTAAATTGGGCGATTGAGAATGCTACCGTCATCAGCGATCTTCTCTTTCCATTCTTAAGCCACGGACGTTTAGCACTATTTTTGCTACGTTCGCTGATACTCCAATAGTTTTGAGTACAACGTCGTTCGTGTGCTTTGTGCCTGGTTTAGCTGACCTCCTAAGTATTACGTACCTTTGACGTACCTTTGATTGCTAGCTTAGGAATTGAAGTCGAAGGAGTTGACGCATTATTATAAGCACTTTCTTAGATTTTGTCGGCGCTAATCTCAGGCTGATTTCTTTCATCCAGATAGCTATTTCTGCTAGCGTTTGGTTTATCCTGCACTCCAGTGTCTACGCTGTACGCGCCCATCCCGTTATCGCAAAGTCATACCCGTATGCAATTATATAGGAGGGTCCAGTATACACAGAACTTCGTCGCACGGCAAATTCCAAAGCGAAGGTTTTAAGATAGACCTCTGCGGGGCTCCGGCAGTCACGGCAAACAGGATGCCTTGATATTTACTGTCCGACAATTTAAAACACTTGAGATCCTGCATCTGATATGCTCGGAAGCGGCTGAACTTAAGACTCAAAAGACATGACGGAAACATAATATGTTTCAACATGAAATGTCTCTTGATTGCAATTTGTCTCATCCGATTTTCATATTATACAGTACTGACCAATGCTTCCTGAAACCCTCGTGGCTATCTGACAGCAGGCTGTTCCTTTTAGCAAAATTCCGAAGCTAATCTCAACGATAGCTCTGAGGCCTTCTGCTCACAATTCTGGTATGCGAATGAGGCAATATGGACTATTGCCTTTGAGGATGAGCATAACTTCTTCAGATTCTGGAAATCTTCGTCTCGCGTCATTTTATTAGCCGTCGTGGCTAGCAGCCTAGAAAAAATGTAATTAACTTTAACGATCGTTTTGATGACAGTCGCAGGAACTTTGCCTCGACCCGATGCTTTTCCTGATCTTTGTGTTTTCCAGCTAAAGAATTGCGTATGTTGTCGAATGCAAGACAACAAAGAAATAATACAAGGTTTCTGTCTGCTTTTTTTGTAGGTAAGTAAAATGTTTCGTATTTGTGTGAAACCAGAGTATCAGTCTCTTATTATGGATGCGCTATTCAATTACATTTCTAGTTTATGTCGTGGGCTTATTTCTTGAATTTTTACTAGTCAATAATGTTTTACATTTTGCATCGATATAATTTAGTGTATTGGATTTGACAACAGGGCTCACCGAATCATTTTCCTTCGCTTTTTAGGAGTTTATAAGAAGAATAATAATAATTAATATCGTTTTTTCTTTGCATTCATCAAAACTCGGCTGAAGCATATCGATTTTGGCAATTTTTTTAGGGATGACTGAAGGTTACCACGAACCTGGGTTAAACAAAGAGCAAAGTAGGTTTTTTGGCCTTTGTTGATCGACAGGTTAACTGTTGTTACTGCGGTTGCTGTTTTATCATGTTCTAAAGTGGTATGTTATAACATGTCAGTGAGGCCCTTTCGGCCACGTGAGCTTAGCACATGATGCATGTAGCTGCCATACACGTGTACCATAGCGTTTCCGGCTAAGAAATATTGTTTCTTCCGTTCCACGTAATATTTTCCTGATGTGTATAACATTGTTGATCACTCCAATCAGGCTTGCCGTTTTATCTCTGAAAGTATTGCTATTTCGATTATCCCAGAGGCAAGTCGCTGTCGACGTATGTAATATATTTATTTCGTTTTATGTCGCATTTGTGGTCCGATCATCTTTATGAAAAATCACGGTGGCATTGTTTACAAGCTAAATCAAGGAAAACCAGTTCTTCAGAGTAGATCACTTAACAGTCGTCTAAAATATCGACCGGTAACAAATTCAAGATACTGAAAGGTTCGTTTGTCATTGCCCCAAGCGTCGTCATCGTTCGCTTTTGCAATACAGTGCCAAACGTGTGACGCTGATATCGCACGACGCCAGATGAGCGACGTCATGTGATCCGTGCCACAGTAAAAGCAGCAGTTTTATGCTACTTATACTGGCGGATAGATGAACGCGTGTTTAGGGAAAATTTCGACAATATCTACGGCGGGGCAGACGCCGGCGCATTGCCAACCCAGTGATCTAGCCATCAACTACTACAGCAATCAATTTTTGCAGGCCATCTGTGCTATATGGCTGGATCGTATACAAGAACTTTCTGCCCGGATGTTCATACAACAGCTTCTAAAATCTGTACTAATAACTACGTCGCTGCTGAGCAGACACCAACTATTCAGCGAAGCAGAAGAGCACACCAAGCCAACCCAGCAGCTGATAGTACCATTCAAATATGATATAAAATATACACCCCCCATTTCAATCAGTTCTGTAGGTAAACTAGAATTAATTATCACTACTATATATATGTACACTTTTCTTAATATATACAATTTCGGGCATCTAAATCAGGCTTAAAAGTTGTTCGTAGAGCTGTATCAAAACGAATCTTTACTTTAACACGGCGTTTCGCCGGTATTACAAGTGTAATTTCTTACGGTCATGTTTATTTAATATAATCACCATCCATCGCGATTAATTCGGGGCTATATCACGAAATCGTATATTCCTTCTTTTATTTGCAGATAACTGTTTAATAAAAACTGTGATATCTGTAAGTGTTCCAGTCTAACTGGTGTCACTCCCATCGTAAAGATCCCCGCCAGATAAAATCCCCACCATAACGAAACTTCAACAGCCAATGTATGGCCTCTTTGCAACGAATCGTCAACCGAGAATTGGCGCGAGCCTAAAAGACGGATAAAAAACAGCTAAAGGCACGGACGGCGCTAGGCTGTATGTAGGCATACGGCCGATCATAAAGAGTCTAGATCTATAATCTAGTCATTTCCATCGCTATCACTATTTAAGGACTAGGTGTTGTTTAATGAAAAAATAGCCTTCACTCACATTAATGTTACGTCGCAGACGTTACAGCGGTACGGTCGCGGCTATAAATCGATGATCATATTTTTTGGGTCGGTTTGTTTGTCTGCCGCTAAAATCAATGCATTCTTTGCCTAGCTATTCTGGTTGTTTTTGTCGTTGGGGCTGTTGTTTTGAATCGTTCAGGATACTCGTTCCTTGAAGGCGGTACTTCTTGTCGGCGGCATGTCTTCGTTTTGCTCAACATTGACAACAATAACTAGAGCAGTGGTAGCAACAGCATCTACGCTGGTAATACCACGAGTATCGATCGAACGTTGGTGCTGCTTATGCAGCTGCTAACCCACGAGGACAACTGTGTGGGATCTTAGCAGAAACAAGCGTGAAACGTTTCTACTTCACTTTTGGACACAATTCTTGTTGTCGTCGAGAAAAATATAGACATATACATGTTCCGAATAGACCTTTCAGCCATTTCGAGTGACAAGATGATGTACGTAGTATTAATAGGAGATTAACACAACCGTCATGCACTCGGCTCCTCGTACGGGCTCATAGACAAGTAGCAGCGATAGCCAAAGAAGCAAACAGGATTTGAACAAGTTCTTATAGATAAAATCGGCTCGGTAGATGCTGCTGCAATGAACCAAACGTAATTAAGATCGATGTTCAGCGACATTAAGTAGCTATGTAAAATATTGTATAGTGTCGTTGAATTTATTGGATTATATTTTACGACTGGACAGATTTTCAAGAGAGGACGCTCCACAGCGCACGTATGCTGTGATAACTATAGTGTTATCGCTATCGTAGTTCAATTTGCTATGTGAAGACTGTGTTGAGTAAGGATCAGGCGGAAAACAATAAACGAAAACGGCCGAACTCTACTGTTCGTAGGGTTAGGTCATTGTGGTCATCACTGTTAATAGCCCCCAACGTAGTCGGCCCAATGTTATGACCTATACATCATTTCATCACTGCGGTTTCACGCAATGTGGCTGCCAAACCTATTGCGTTGTATAGTACTGCTCGCAGCTAGCCAACAACGAACAGCTGTATTTTCTGTGCTTTTGGCCTGTTGTTGCTGTTGTCCGATTGCCGACGCTGTCGCCACTATCTCGTAGGTGGTGCGGGGGTGTTGCTCCATGTTCGTCTGGACGCTTGCTGCTCGGTTCGCCGTCTGTTTGACCAAAGATCCGTCATCGGACTTGACGGCGACGCCACAGTGAACTGGTTATCGAACGGACCCGAGATATCCTCAGTCGTGGAACAGGTGAACTGAGAAAAGGGAACCATCTGTGAAATGGAAAAAGAAAAAGTATTACCGCGACATCACTGATAACTATCCATTATACAGTATATCCGTGAAATACTACTGTTGTTGCACCGAACAAGGTCGGAAACGTGGTGCCCGGTTCGCTCGTGTGGGCGTCGATTGCCGAACAATCTCCATCTCAGACTCCGTTTCCTGCTGCGAAACGAGGGCTGATGGCGGCGAGCAAATAGATAGGCAGACTGTAAACAGATTACTAATTATACATGAATTGGACATAGCGCCCATCACATCACGCTCGGGATGTCATCAAACAACGATGAGACTAATTACATTTCATCGGTTTTATAGAATGCTTCTCGACAGTGCATGACGCACTTCACCACGTAGCGGTCTGTCATCGTCCCTATACGTTGTCTAGATAGGTCGAATTATATATAGATCAATGCGGACGTCATCAGCTACAGGCTAAAGACACACAAGTGGATTCGCTTAGGTTTTCAATGATGACGCTAATGACGATGATCACCGTTGATAGTTATTGAGGTATTTTGTGACCTAGTCAGAAGTGGCGGGCTGCATGGCTTGGCCTATCAGTTCGTGTACGCATAGCTTAGCTGATGTGTAAAGCGGCCGTGCAGCCCCTTTGTATATCTAGTTATGCTTATATAAATATAATAGCATGCAACTGTGTCTGCACGTAACGGATATCATGTATTCAGACGAGAATGGTTCCCTGAATTGTCGACGCACGCTGCGATTAGTCAATTGTCGTTCTCTCAGTTTGGTGACGCCACCGAAAACCTTTGTCACACTGTCAGGCAATTTCTTCTTGCCGCTGTTGTATCAAGTTGTATTGTAACAGTTGATTTAAGTGGGCGAATAAATCTGGTCCAAAAATTGCCCAACAGGTGCAAGCACCAATGATCAAATGCCCCAGTGGATCGCAATTGGCTACCTGTCTGGCTGTCAACCAGACGATCGACGTTTTATTATCAACAGCCCATAGGAAGCAAGACTTGTAGTACGAATAGTAGGTGGTTGCAATAAGTGTCCATACGAAACAAAGCACGTGGCAATCAGCCCTCTTCTTCTCGTACCACACCAACAAAAATATGTAGCATAGCCACAGGTTCGCAGCTGCCAAAGGTTCTGAGCAGTAATTAAAAACATCAAACATAACGATATCTGAATCCGTCTAAAAATGAACCACTGCCCCCACAACGAGAAATGAAGGCCACATACAAATCATTAATACTTATTATGCCTCTAACGTGCTCACCTGCTAAATTTATGAGGTCCATCTTATTCAGTGGTTTTCCTTCAGGGTAGCCTGCTTCCCTTATCGGTTTATGAAAATGGTTTCGATCAGCAATAGCCTTTGTCAGATTGGATAAGAACAACAATGATAGCTGGAGCAGCCTGCCAGTTAGTCTGTCGTCCCTCACAAGTGATGGTCACGCTGAGATACGAAGATTAAGGCGAGACAAGACAGGGGCTAAAATCGCCACCCGCACGAATGATCATAATTGTAATAGCTTCCAGCGAGTCTTGCGTTGCCCGGATTCATTGCGTGCGTTAATAATTAATAAAAATAGACAATAGTGGCTATTATTAGCGACAATGAGGTTGGGGAGAACCGATGAAATTAAATGGGACACTTCATTTTTTTTTTATTTCACTAAGCTTTCGCCTATATGCTTGCAGCAGCTAGCACTACGGTGTACTGTAAGAACGCAACATAAAACGAAAACAATAACGTTTCTGCATATAAGGGTACCTCCGTATGAGCCGTCTAGGGCAATCTAGAAATTTCACACTTGTCGCCTCACTGCTGAGAGCTTCTATTGCTATCCGATGTTTCTGTCGGTAATGATCTTACAAGTAAAGGCAAGATTTTTTTCTTGGACATTTTTAAGCATAATAAAATAGATATTATATAATTGCGTAAGCCAAAAGCATAGGGTAGACGATACTAAATGTTTACTTTCGTTTTCAGGTAAGACGATGATGCATGGCTGCTTGTTGGTTTTTGCATCAGGATTTTATAAATCGGATGCCGACGGGGTTAAACGCGGAAAGCCGCAATGTTTGCGCTTGCTCAGAAAGGTCGCCCATTAATTACATACATCATAAGGCGAGTCGTTATTGCATCTCTATCGACGTTTTCGTTTACGTTTCATTTTCCGCTAGAACAGGAGGTAAACGAAGTGGAGCTGAGTGTTCGTTGGACTCAGGAGGTCAAAGGTGAAAAGTCTTTGCCTTTAGTCTTTCGAGAAACGAAAATACGACAGAAAAGAGCTTTATCCGTAGTACAATGTGAAGCAGAAGTAGTATAAAGGTTCAAGGTTTGCAAATTATCTTATGACAGTTTTTGTCTGGGTATAACAGCCTAGTGATTTAGATGAATTGCACAGTTTCAAAGTGCTTCATTCAAAATACAAATGCATACTTTTTTTGCGAGGGGTCCGAATACGGCTGTAGGACTAGCCTTAAAGGCCCTCCCAAACAAGTTTGTTCTTCCTCTGTTGATCTTTTCCGCGTGAATTCAAAACGTTAGCGACTGCCTAGTTTAGATCTAGCATTAGCTCACGTGGTAAGGCGATATTGAACGGCACATTAGTTTAGGTAATCGGATTTCTCAATATTAACGCCATTACGATTCTGTTATTAGCATTAGATATTGTTCACGCAATAACAGAAGACTACCGTGATATGTTAAAGTTATGGTTAAGCATACGTTTTGTTCACACATAAATCCGATATTTGTTTGTTCACGCACAGTCAAAGGTCTACTGGATCGAGTCGATCAAAAGCACCCCAGCAACGCTCGTTTACAGACCAGCTGATTTATAACAATCCACTGATAGAATACTAAGCATATTCGATCAAATTTGAGAAGACTTAGAAGTAGCATCCGTAATTTCTTTCCTAATTAATTTCCATCCTAATTATGACTGGCACAGCATATTCTATTTTTCTACAGAAACTGCGTTGTCCACCGTCCCGTTCGTCTGCTACTCTCGTAACAACAACAATGGTGCAGACAGAGGATTCATAATGTATCTAGTCCTGCACGTGTATTCATGGCACATTTAATTTTCCTCAGATTTTGATTAAGTGCGCCTATTATTGCCCCTTTGTTAGTTCGTATTCTCCGCCTTCAAACAAGAATTAAGTGCAGCCATAGAATTCCGTGGTACAACCGAGCACAGATGTCCATATCGGATACTGTGAATAAACACTTGCGCCATTACGGGCCGTATTTACCCTTTCGACGTATTTCAATTATTTTAGTTGACTGCTAGCTAACTTGCTATTGCTAGCAGTGGCAGCAGCAGCTCCTCATTGCTGTAGCAAGAACCCATCTAACAAAGACCACTACGTAATTTGCGCCATTACATTTGCAAGCCGTCCAAGCAATAAGTGACGATTTTTTCAAGCACAAGCAAATACGTAAAACAAACGGTAGTTCATATCAATTTTCGATTTCTCTCATGTTGGTACATAGTTTGGTTGTTCATGGATTTCGCTGTTGACGTCGTTATTGTTAATTCTGTTGATAAAGTTTGCCACTATTTCACTGTGTTTGGTAGGGCCAGCCTGTCTAACTGTAGAAATTTGTATCATAGCAATTTTTGGCAACAAGATGTACTCTGGGAGGCGGTAGGGAGCGCTGCTACCGCCTGCGATCGGCTTGCGTTTGTGTGCGGCTTACGCCGATTGACTTTTTGGCACTATTTGCCATCTACTCGATCTTAGATCGGTAGTAGTTTATGGTAGATACGTCGAGAAGGGTGCGTACGCGAAACGTCTACCTCGAGATGGAAGGAAGAACGAGAAAGGGCGACGAAGTGCATTTATATTCGCTTGCTGTGACATTGGCGACGATCTGTCGGACACGCTGGGTCTGTCGTCGGTTATTCGTGTGGCGTCTAGTGCAGACGGGTATGCATTCAAACAATGGGCTTCATGTTGTCGTTTTTTCGTTGGCTTTCATTGTTGTATCCGCCGCGGGAGAGGCAAGTGCTTCTCGTTGTCTACGGAAAGACAGCCAGCCTACACATCACGAGCCCATATAAATATATAGTATTGGTTGACAGAGAAAGCTGTTGTGTCTGATCATAATACAATTATATAATAAATATTTATAATATATGACACATCTACTTGTCCTCCCTGGTCGTACGCATGTGACACTCCCTGTTGACGCTTTTGACAGTTACCACTAAAAGCTGTCTTTGCAAAACGGATCCTTAATAAACGTGCTGATCAGTCGAATTAATAAAGACAGCTCTCTTAAAACTGTCACTAAGTCATTCCGAGTCGGTTATCCTTCGAGCGCTTTCCCTAACCTTAGTTGTTTTCTTAGAATCCATGGTGCTATCAGAGTCGTACATTTCCATGCCATAAAGACAGAGATTGGACAAGATCACGCAATGAAATTCATTTTTGGTCATCAACAGTGGTATACTGATTCACTGCGTAGACACCTTTGATCCTATGTCCTTGGGTGTTTGCATCAACAGATTCCTTTCAAAAAGCATCATAATAAGAAGTTTAGTTGCTTTGAGCTGTTGCACTTCACTCGATTTCAATTAAGTTCATCGTGTTGGTTCCTGGAGCAACCAGGATTGCTAGCTGTGAACGAGTGAAACGAATACTGAGTCTCGACTAAGCGCGATATATAGATTCGTATCGATATGCCTACATCCGTCCGTCTTTGTTAGTTCGCTAACAGAGCAGACAGAAAGTGCTGATCGATAGAACTGCTAAACAGGTGTGTTAGCGGCTCCCGCATCGTCGTTGTGTTGCTGTTGATTCTTCTAATGAGTGTGTGTGTGTGTTCGTGCAAAAGCAAATCTTGGCACAGTGATGGATTAAATTGAATGATCACAAACAATCATAATAACGCAATAGTCACGTTAGTATCAGAGATAGGCACTACTTCGAACCACCTTATTTTCCACTCTTCTGTAATATCTGGCTAGCGGAATAAACAAACAGACGAGTTATTTCGTCTGCTCGATATTTGTATGTAAAGCTCTATGCGCTCGTTATTCCTAGCCGCCTTCCCTGTAAAGCACTAGCTTTTCGGCGGCAGTTGTGGTATACCCTTCTCTAATAGTTCCTTTGCCATTGATTGTGGACTTGCCGGATGAGTTGAGCGCCTTGTGCTACCGTTGACTGATTTTCAACTCTGATGGATCATTTGGCTGGCGGATGGTTGTGGTACAGTTGCGTTTAATCGCATGCTCCATGACGGTATGCTTCGTTCAGCCACCTAAGGGGACAGATTTGACTTGCACCACGTAATTGATTGAATTCGATGGGGTAAATGTGATAGTTGCTCACAGTTATCACTTCAAGGGTGAGGCCTTTGCGATTCAACGTGGGATATTGTTGTTCAATATATTGAAAGCGTAGCCCTCACTGAAGAAATGACGGAGACGACACAATTATACGTTGTACTTTACCCCATCCTAACTTTTCCTGATTCTCAAAATTTCCATGTAAAGAAACACTTCCGGGGATAACCAAGTGCTAAACTGATAAGGATTAGTAATGCTGTGAGTACATTCCTGAGCTCGACTGATTAAGCAGTCTGTTATCAAGGAACGCTCGTCTTTACACAGTTTCTGTTAATGGAAGTCAACATCTCTCGTCTAGCCACCTGTTTTTTGTTGCGAAAGTACATACGCGTATATTTTCTCTCTGCACAAAAAGAAATAGGTGTTCAAGACGAGCTAGTTGCGTCTACTATAGATCTAGCTTTTTTTTTTTTACCTAGGTAGTTGTTGCTTTAGCTATTGGGCACTTTATGGCAAGGTTTTGATATTATCAGGAAAAGTATCCTCTTTAGGCACACATACCTATATGTACCGTATTCAAATGCATCCAGAACGTTGTCATCTCGTAATTATTATCTGTGCTATGGGAAGTGTCACTTTTTGTTAGGCTTTGCTATATATTATGTTTTTTTTTTTGTTTCTTTCTTTATAGTAGACTTAAAAACAATTGGGAATGTCCATTATTTCAGTAAGCCCGTCCTTTCTCAACTCCTCTTCGCTGTCATTATTCAGTTTGAATTCAGTCATCAGAGCCGAGAGGTGACGTAAAGATCCACAGAGCGCGTTTGTATCGTAATTTCATTCATAGAACGATATCATTCTACAGCCAACGAGCGAGTTACGGGCAGCGAATTGCGCTGCCACTCAAAAACAATATTTATACGACCCATATATCTGCCTCTTACGGCACTCCTGCTAGCCTACCGACACTCGTATACTTTAAGGAAACGCATATAGTTTGCGCGGATCCATTAATCAACGCTAGCAAAGCTATAACCGACTAAACGATGAGATTTACGCTTCTATTACAATGGGTAGACCGACACAAAATATTTATTTCCCCCCATTTACCAGTGATGCCTTCCGTTTATATGTTTCTTTCCTATTGCAAGGATGGGCGTGAAGCCTGTGTCGCATTCGACTATGGCGTCGCGGTGATCCTGAGCTAGAATGCTAGCTATAGTTAGCTAGTAAAAATACTGCTCTTTGTAATGGCAGTGATTAAACAACAAATTAGTCACGAATAGGTGCGTGCCGATAGGGTGAAGTATTTAGCTATTGGCGTATTTCGGTATTCGCTGTGGACAAACCGGTCGTAGAAGAACCTGGTATTAATAGAAGACAAACGATGACCGCTTTACCGATAAAATGGGTTGGAGAACGTTTACGAGTGTTTGTCGTTTTTGCCGTTGTTAATTATTTACTTATTAGTACACTTCTATTTATATTATCATTAATAATACTACTACTGGTTGTTGTACATGCAGTTAACTACAAGCACACGGCTGTTTTCGTGCCGTAATTTGTAAACATGTTTGTCTATTAGCAATGGATGAGGACAAATATTTGCTACTGTTAAGTCTCCTGTCCGTACCTGCTTACGTCTATATAGAAACTCTATTGCTTCGACTACAAATAACTACTATATTAATTGCTGGTTTAAGCATCCCTGAGAAAAAGTAAGACAGTTGGGCGGGAGGTAGGTGCTATAGCTAGTGCTATTTCACTGCTGTTTTCTAATTCCCCTGGGGTTCCTGATTGAACAGGAGGGAAGGGGGAGCAAAACATTTTCTCTCGGAATAAAAGCATTATGATGCTAAACACACGCAGTCTATACCTGCGTTTGCTTGTCATGGACAGTGACGGTGAGGTGCGGATAGTATCATGAAGACCACACGATGAACGCGTGATGAAGTAGCATGTTAAAACAATCACTGTTACGGGCACTGGTATATGATGACAGTAGTATATGGCCCTCAACTAACTAATCTTCACATCCCCAATTCATAGAAAGTCAGTGTAAATGTGTGTAATTTGGTGGCTGGCTGATTTTGCTACTGTTGCTAATAGGATAGTGTTTCGTCGATTGAAGTTGTCAATGACATCTCGTTGGGCCGGAAATTGCATGTTTTCAAAATAGAAACCACCAATGATGATGACGACGATGAGATGCCGATAAAACCTCATAGAACGTATTATCATCATTACTAGACGTCCTCTAATTCAGTATCAAGACTCGTACGTTGTCAAGTTGAAAAGGTAAACGAATGAACGTATACTCGGCATATAAGACAATAATGCAGTTCAGTGCAGGGCTCGTTGTAAATATAACTTGGGATTTGCTAACGGATAGATGAGCGCCTCTTTCCGTTGAAGGGTCAGTTCTAGCTTTTATCGTTAAGTTACATTTTTCAGGTCTGGCAGATCTCTTTGCCATTTGTGACTTGTGTTGAAGTTAAATTCATTAGGTGCGCATCTCTTGGGCTATGAATTTTTGTTGACGTTATAGTAGACAAAAGAAAATGACTTGGGACACATTTTCAAGCAAACAACGCCAGAACGATATCCAAAGTGTGTTTAGGCATCCCAAAATATTAAAACTGCCCCAACTGATATAAATAGGTACATATTATTTACCCAGCAGTAAATAAGATTGCTTAGTCACATAATACACTGAAAAGATATACATAAAAACATTAACTAAGATACTTGTGTAGAGTTGTATAAATTATAAGAATAAACAAGTATTACCACTTCGACAAATCGGACTTCAATATTAGGGTATTCGTCTAGTATTCATCTGGGTACGGCCTGCTTGCCAAACCCAACCTGGTAGGCAAAGGTTTTCAGAGGTGTTCGCTTGAAGGGCGTAAAAATTATTCCAGTGGATTTCCCCGCATTAGAGTTTCGCGAGCCATCTACGTTTACCTTATTTCTGCCTAGCCTCAACTACGTATGGCCACAAGGTAGACCGTGCAATCTGGTCTTCTTCCCTCTTTTTCTATTTTCCTTGTTTTACACCTTTTTTCCGTTTAGGAGATGAGCATCTTCGAGACAATGTCTTTTGCTGTTAGCTCGTAGACGACGGCATATGCCTGATTTTCCCAGGCTTCTCACGATACGTCACATCTTGTAACCCTATTGTGAGAAGCCCGAAGACATCGTCAGTTTTGCTCGACTCAGTACATCGTGTACATTTGTCTACTACTATGAAACTTCCACCCTACTAGGGTGGGTAGACCTAGGGTCCCGTTTCCTCGGACCTTGGTCTAGAACCGATCCGAATAAGCGTCTGCATTTTGCTAACTTGTCCCTTTGTTTTATTTACAAATACGGGACTGACTCTGACGTCGGCAATAGAAATCGCTTGGCCAGGCTGCTCGGAAGCGTTCGGGAATCCAGGCGGGAAGCTTACTTTTTTGGGGGGACGGGGGGGATAAGTTTTGTCTTATTGTGAACACGAATTTTTTTCCTGTTGCTATATGGCTCTTCTGAGCGTCTTTTTTTCGGGGATTTGACCCAATATCGATCATTATGGAATGGCAACAGCACTCTTTATTGGCGTTCTGCAAGCCGCAACAACACCACTTGTGTTTCCTGTAGCCGGCGCTAGTACTGCATTGCTATATTATAGTAGTGAGCGTAATTGCAACAGTGACGGGTGTGTGTGGCGGTAGAAATTATGTGGGTTTTATTCTTCCTTCTCGTTGACGCGGCGCTAACGCTTCGTTGAGGTTTAAACGTGTCGTCGCACCGGGGGTTCAAAAATTAAAGCCTTAGCCAGCAGCGCTCGTCAAAGCAACCGAGCGATGAACGAAAAACCAACTCCCGATTTTTTCCCTGGCTAGTCTACCCCCGCTTCTCGCCTGGGTTCGGTACGAAGATCTATCCCATGAGACATACTAACAAAACCAAAAACATGATGACGCGACGAAAAAGAAGATTGAAAGTAATCATAATAATAGCAGTGATAATAAAGTATCAACGTCAAATTAGCTGGTGGCCGAATTTTGACGCGGGTTGTTTGATTGTTATTGGCATCTATACACTCGAACGTGGTCAGTATATGTCTCTTTTGTATGTACGTTGGCATGTTAAATTCGTATGGTCACTTTAAGCTATCGGCGTATTGTGTTCGTGTCCGTATTTGTTTGCTACGCCTAGTAACTATGGCGCTGGGTGCATGCGGCGGCCATTTTATGCTCGTTACTGTGTGTAGCAATACCTGTTGCAGTTGTTGGATGTCTCGTGTTGATTTATTGGTTTAATTTGTTCGATACTGCCTTTGGCTACCTGAATAAGATTAACACTACAGCCTAAACGACAACAACAACAGATACGATAACAATAAAAACAGCGGCTGCGAGAGTGGATCACAGTTTTTTTGTGCACAGTGTTCGATGCTTCTACGGAGAGTTACAGAAGCGGCACTGGCCGCAGGACACGTATTAGCGCAATCGTCGTTTGGGATCAAGAGCCTATGGGACCAGGGAACGACAGGCGAGTGGGCAAATAGGTTTTCACAATTGTCATTTTTAATGTCGCTATTCCGTTACCTACCCCCAGCACTGGAGCAGGACATGGAGGAGTATGGCGTCTGATATCCAGCAGCAATTGCTTCTGCCATTCAAAGACAGTGATGGTGGGAACGTGTCAATTTGTCCACTCGGTTGTCACATTGTTGGGTCTTTCAATCCAGCCCAATTTCGCCACATGATAAAGCTAGGAATAAATAGTCGGTCAATACGTTTACGATATCGAGCTGCTGTGCCGATGCTCAATGTTACGCGGTCAGGCCATTAGTCATTTTTGGCTTGATTCTATGTGCTGTAGCAATAACATAACAGAATTTGGCCAAAACTTTATCCCTTATTGTGTTTGGGTCTTAATAATTAAGCTAGAGCAGCACCCACAATCTGCGGACGGTAGTTGTTCACTGGCGTATAGCTCTGTGTGTTTGTGTTGCAAGCCAACTGATAAGCGTCAGCTGATCGCCGAAAGCCGAAATTAAACCGCAAAACGATCCGCCTTGCGATGAAGTCGTATATCTGCTTGTTACCTGAGCTTCTACATTGTCCTGGCCATGTGTAGCCACCTACAGCGATGATATGTAACCGCCTACAAGGCGATGCGTATTGCAACTATATTCTTGAAGATTATTCTCACGATACCAAGTTGCTTGTATTCTAGCGATAAACGTTGCGTATTTGTGAATGAATTTCGATCAACAGATAGCGAGACAAGGAACGCCACGAGGTGAAGAAAAGGGCCCATGCAGGAGATAATGATTGACAGATCGGTGGACGCTTGTGAGAATTTACAGGATTGTCAATAGTCCTTAATATATACAGAAAACCGAAAAAAAAGCAAAACTACTTTTTTACTGGAAAATAATATGGATTTACCACGGGCCTTCGTTTTGTAACTTGTATTTTTGTTGTAATAGCAATAGAAAGACCTATGCGCTTTGCTTGTGGTCGCAATATACGCAGTATGATTGAAAAAAAAGTTCATCTGCACTAGCTGGTCCGTAATCTGTGACGGTAACTGGATCAAATAGATCCCCCTAGCTGATTATATTCGATTAAATTTTGCTCTACATTCAGGTAAAAACAGTAGTACTCCGTTGAATCTTAATCAACGCAGGAACTAACGTAGAACGAATCTAGACCGACTGCGCGAATGGATTCCGACTCTGACCATATGCTACGAAGGTACTACAAGGTTGATGTAAACGTCTGATAC
Source organism: Varroa destructor (assembly GCF_002443255.2). NCBI lineage: Eukaryota > Metazoa > Arthropoda > Arachnida > Mesostigmata > Varroidae > Varroa > Varroa destructor. Next base: position 9,143,553 of record NW_019211454.1, on the reverse strand, counting down.
CAGTCTCGATACGAACAGATCTAACACAGTTACCGCTTTAGTGGCCGGTCGATGTTTCCGTTGTGAAGCATTAACGTTATTTTTATACATGAATGTCATCGGTGCATAAACTTTCGGCCATAACTGGCGTTCGTTTCCCGCTCGATTTACGATGTGTCACCATGCCTAGTAAGTCTGCGCATGCCTCAAGGTTGAAATGGCCCCCAAATAATTTATGTGGCAAATAGGCCCTATTGAGAAGGCTTATGGTCTTACGCATTCGAGCGAAGTGTAGCCGCTGTGTGATATTGAGCTTTGCCATGTGACGGTAATCTAATCTTTCAGTTTGACCCTATGCAGTTTTCTTTTGGCGCTGACTAAATGAAAAGATCATCTGATCAACAATGAAAAGTATAAACCAATCGTTCGTTGATAATGATAGGGATCTACAAAAAGAAAACCTCATACGAAATCGCTGGATCTTTTTGTGGTGTTCCGGAACCGGATATCGTTGGTAGTTCCGATATGACTACACCGTAGATTGATGGCGACGATGATGATCATGAAAAATCCTCATCTTGTGCTCTGAAGTACTTTTTTTTTGTCACGCATACCGGAACAGGATGGAGCGCAAGATAAAGGGGGCCAGGGAGATCGATTCGAGTGCAACACATAAAACCAAACGACTCGAGAGTGTCGCTAAATGGTGAAAAGAGGCTTCTGGTAAAGGTGTTTTTTTTACTTTAGAGAATGGCCTGAGATCAAATGCCTTGCCAGTTGTGCCTGTTCGGAAACAGCCTTTGCGAGTGGTATAATGTTATGATAAACATATGCTGTAACATCATCAAAAAGATGCAGAAGAAAACGGCTAGAGGACACGTAAAGCAAGACAACTAGTTGGGAAGTTTAAAAAAACTCATCGAAGAAAAGGTTACGCATTAATGAAAAAGCTTGTTGTTATTTTATTCTGTTGTTGCTCGGTGTTGACTGTTGAGGCAGAGCTTGGAACGGATGACGTCGAAAATGACGGCCTAACCGTTTAGATTGAAGTACAAAAGGACTGTTGCAGGTTTATATGTATATGATACGCAATGCGCGCTTTTTATGAAAGTGAATTCTAGGGAATATCTCGCAGACTTTTGTTAAATTCAAATAACTGCCTGACAGATACACAGCCTGTTTCAAAGGGTGGATTTAAATAGCCGGTATTGTCGAATATCCACCTCCAATAAAGAATTGCACATTTATAGTGAATAAATAATCTTGTCTATTAACGTGCACATTGCACGTAATTCTGCTGAAGATCCCACGCGCATCATGTACGATCTTTTGTTATTGTTTGTTCTTTTCCACGTCGTTCTTCTTTTAACTGTTCTTTTGTATTGGCGGATCCTCGCTCAGATTACACTACTCAGTTATTTCCGTCCTCTCATTTAATTAGCATAAACACATAACTATGGTATAAGACCTCGGGAACCTTTCTACAGTTGTTCTCGTTCCAAATTGGCACGCAATTTCTGGTATTTCTCTCAACATTGCACTTTGTTGCATTCTCTTCACACAACGCCACCTCAATAGACAGCTCCCTATAGCAGGCTGCTAGTTACCTGTGTTATGCATGCTCATGCAACAACATGTGGGGTTCGCTATGTCCCTAAGTGACGGGCATTCTCTGAGGCGCTTTGAAGCTGCCTGCGTCACTGCAGTACGTAGAAGTTGCATGTTTCACTGGTTGGCTTACTGGCTAAACAACAAAGATCGTTCCGTTCGGAGGAGCACCTGCAGCCATAAGCACATTACTAGACTGTAATTCATAACACCATTAATGTACGTAAGTGAACGTACATGTGTGCTATTATGAAATTAAGATGATTAACTCTTCCATTCTGTAGCCGTTTGTTTTTGGTTAGTCCTCAGTTAGTTGCTATGGGCTCTGCTAAGAAGGATCTGTATGAAGAGAACTAATGCTAAAGGCCTTTTTCAATCTTGGAAGCTACCAAACAATCTAACATTCACGTTGCAGTGCGGATCAATATTGGTAGACAAAGATGGCCTCATTAATAATCGGACGATGGTACTAAGGTGACGTCTACGAAAACGATCACCACATGATCAAACGAAATTTTTTTCCATTGATTGGACCTAATAGGGGACCTGATGATACTGCAGTTCCGGTCGCAAGGCATGTATGTGTACGGTGTACTACATATGCAAATTATGAACGACAAATTGGGAATTAGCGAAGTTACAAACCATTGAGCAATCTCTGTATGGAGCACCTATAGCAACGAACTTCATTGCTCAGATGTTTCCAGATGAGAGGATGATACCAGGAACCGCTGAATACTATATCATTTATTTACGCTCATAGCTTTATTTTCGGGCAATTAGCACAGTAACTCCTCCTAAACCTATTAAGTTCATGAATGATCTCTTCTGCTTTGCGTTGCGTGTCTTTTAAACATAATGTGGGGGAAATGTTCAATCATCGTACTTGGCTACAGCAGAAGCAGTAGCAGCAGCAGTAGACGATCTAATACTTAGCAAAATTCGTTTTCTGGCAACTTGCGATCCACTGTCCCCCTTTCTCCGTACCCCCCCCCCTCCTCTCTCTCCTTCTCTGAGGATGTCACGTTGTCTAGTTTGTCTTCTGCTGTTACGCAACCGGCACACATTCTGTTCCAGAAAAAGCGACCGTTGTACACGATTTTAGTACCAAACAAAAAGTATATCGCTAGCAGGGTAGATCAGCGCTTATAGTGCTAGGTGGCCTGGGTTCGTTCTAGGGCCGGTTACGAAAGACACGTTCGAAATCGAACGTAGACACACGGTTTGTTTTCTGATGTTAAGGGCCGTCAGTCGTCCAAAACAATGCCCTAGCACCAGCACGGCAGGTAAAATCCGCGACACTGGTTCAGTAATAGTGCGAATGTGTTTCTAACTTTGCCCCGCCATTGTTGCGTTCGTGGTCATCATCAATGTGCCAAGCAACCACTGGCGAGGAATCAGCGGCTTCGGCACATCTGCGATTTCTTTTCCTTCGAGTAAGCCCTTTCTTGGTCGGTGTTGGCGCCGGTCGATGTACCCTTACTGACTGTTACAGCGGCATAAACTGCAGCAATAAAGAAGGCGGTCGCCATTTTCGTTGTCGGCGTCATGTCATCGTTCCGCTGGGCTGCTACAAAAGAGTAAGTGGGATCGAATCGAGAAAGGATGCCGCATTTATTCTGTCTAGCAATAATGGCTGCAGTTGTTGTGGCCGTTTGGAATGGAAAAGTCGATTGGTTCAACAGGTCTTTCTGGCGTTCCGGTTTCGAACAGATGCTATAACAGTAACATCGGCGATGGCGGTTGTAGCAGAAACGATGAAAATGTGGGCGTCAATGTAAGCCAGCAAAGACATAGGACCCGAGCTTTGTCGGGAATACTGATAAAAGAGCCAGCCATAAGTTGGCACCCGATAAATGGCGGGCGTTGGTGTAAATGAGGAATTAATCGGTAGAAGGAAACCATTCCCATTAAACCATTGTATGATTGTGATTCACTGGCTGGGGGGGAAGGACTCGACCGTTTGGGTCGGCACAGGGACGATTAATTTTTGGTGGGCAGTTGATCGACGCGAAAAACGTGAAGAAAGTCGGCCAATGCCGTTCTTTGGATGAACATTACGGCCGTTGAGGATGGTCAATCACCAGCTTTTCTAGGACGTAACTCCGCTTTCATCCTCGATGATGCTCGAATGGGATTATCGAGATGGGCGCTTCCCGATGTCCATATTAGCCATAAATGGCTACTTGGTCTGGCAATTGAGGCCTTTTTGCCCTGAGTGGACACGGTATGTGGCTGGTTTGCTACGAGTGATGGTGGTGGTAATTCAAGTCTACGCTATTACAAGGAGAACTGAATACTATCTACGTAGTGTGTCTGTGTGTTATTCCTACCGAGATATTGTAATGGCTAGTCAGTTTATTTCGGTGTACATCGTTCTTCTCGCGTAACAGAATATTTTTAGGGAAAAATATTAGTCTTACATTGAGCACCATTTCTTTTTGCCGATCAGCGAGAGGTTCGGCGAAACTGTTCCCCCCTTTCAAGAGGATGCTTACGGGTGGAGGTTGTACAGATACATTCTATAATTTATTTGTAAAATATACCTGCAAGTTCAAAATACGTGTCCAAGCAAGTATGCTTGATCGTATGTACGGCAATTCGTTTGACTGCTATAAATATAGCTGATAAATTGAAAAACGGAAATTGCAGTTGGAACAAAAATCATTAATCATAATTACTAAGTCAGACTCACGCGCAATTCCCCCGTAGGCTTGGGCCCAGGATAGCGTAGATAGAAGGAAGTCCTCCTCCTGGATTAGAGCAATGTTTTTCGGTAAGCACTCGTCGTTTGACGTGGCGCGAATTTTTGGTCTGGCTTAGCGGGTGAATTATTTCTATGCTTATCTATTCGTTCAGTTATTAATAGTGCGACTATTTCGCGTTGAAAATATTAGTATATGTTCGTATTTGAATCAAGAACTACGTTATTAGTCATTGTATATAATAATGTGTTACCATGAGTTTCATTGCTTTGGTTGTACCAGAAACTGTTTAGCAGACGATTTTTTCTACTCGTTTTGTTGTGGCTATTTTCTTTCGAGTACAATATTGTAACTAGACTAATGATTTGTACCTATAAATGATGCAATGCCATTAAGTAAAGATCGTTCGAATCCGTTTGGGTCGTGTCCAGCTACACACAGAATTAACTTGGACAAGCATTCAACGCTGAAATTTCGAGCGGCCTTTTTTTTTATTTCATCATCAGTCAATGTATTTACGGTCGCCTATTCCCCTTTAACTTTAAATGTCTAAAGTAGACATTTATGTTGATGGAAGGAGGAAAGCGACCAAATGTATAAGCAAATGAAAAAAACGGAAATTCGACCTGACCAAAAGGCTTTATCGTCGAAGGAAACGCGTGTTGATTGACTCTATGAGTATCTAAACGTATGGAATCACGTTACGTTCGGTAAGATTGTAATTTAGGAACGGTACTTCTGCATACCTTACGGAAATACGACTTCAGAGCGATTCGGCCTTGACCTAGGTGGAGTTGCTGCATGTGCAAAATTTCAGCCAGAAGATGAACCGTTGCCGAAATTCAATTTCATCTAAGTTGACTATTGGATTTGTCATAAACATTTCTATAGTCTATTCTCTTTTTAGATTTATGGAATTAATCATGGTAATTCAAGAGCTGTCTTTGTTTTGTCAGTGTCGGACGAACTTTTTTTTTGGTGTGACAAGTCGTCTTCCGCTACTGTTGCGTTTGCGTGTACAGTTGATGATATCGTTGGCAGTAACCACTGGTGGCTTTAGTAATACCGATAGCACGATCACAGTTAGAAGTTTGTTATAACAAACAATACCTTGTATGCCTATTTGTAAGTGCAGTCTTGGGTCTAAGCGTGTTTGTTGGGTAACACTCCGCTGTCCGCTGTAGGATTCGGACGAGCAAGAATCACCATTCTTCAAGATATGATTGGAAGTTCAACACCCCCGTGTTATCGATGGACAAAACGTGGATCACAAGTATGTCTAGCGATACGAATGCAAACGAAGGTCCACTTTCGTTATTGCTCCTATAGGTTATTGCGTCATTGCATATTTTCAAATGTAACATTTCGTTGTAATCCATTCTTATTGTTTAAACATAAAATGCATAGTTTGAATGAGTCTATATTTTATATAGAGTACATATAATATTATCGTTTAGGGTATCGTGACAACTTAAGCTGCGGCCTTATTGAGTGCAGTCAAAAATAATCACAGGGTTAATTCTTCGTTTACCGTATCCACTAACTATATGGCCTTAACTCCTGTGGAATGATCACACCGCTTTGCGTCTACTAGAAGTAGGAAAAGTCAGGCATGAGCCAGTCTGTTGGCCTGTGGCTGATTCCTATAGGGCTCTGACGGTACGTTGGATTTCACGCTAATAGTCCAGGGTATTACTACTCATGATGACGATTTACCCGTGCGTTATCCGCAGCTCTGCTTGGGATGAAATTTCCGATCTTTTTTATTATTATTAGCATATGACCATTGACAAATCGACTTAGGATTTATTTTCCAGGGGATACATGTGCTCTGGTGTCGTATCCTGTCTGAGAACTGGAAAAGAACTAACTAACTCCCACTATCGAATATGCTTTGATCTTCCAACCAGCGGGAAATTTATATGAAGACTGGCATGCAGGTATGGAGTGTCGAACAGAAACTGGCATACTTTGTGAGCGCTATGCGAAAAGCATATGTTTGTGATTCCCTCACAGTTTCTCGCCCCATCGATGTACCTCTTGCCAATTACGCTGCGTTCGATGTATGGCTTGTTTTTCATCTTTCCCGCATATTATAATTCCTGAGGTTCTGATTGATTGGCCTCCTATTGTAACTATTAAGAGCGGGCAAAACAGGAAAATGTTTCTGAAGATATATTGAGTATGTTGTATGGAGGTGCCCTGCAATCACAATGCTATTGAAAGTTGTTAACAAGATGAGGTCTTGAAAGGAACTCTAGGTCAATATCGTTTTGTGTGTATCAGCGTGATTGTATAATTACAAAGAGTTAGAATATATTCGCTCGAGAGTTTGTAGATTTGTAATCCAGCGGTTTGACAGTAGAATGTTATCCTTTAATGTTTAACGGGAGTTAACTCTGATCTAGCGTAGCGGCCTCAACCAGATCGTGTAATTCCATGATGGGATCAAGCACCGAAATACTATCATACGTTTATTAACGGCCCTACCAGTCACATGAGAATGGGTGCATTTGGCCAAACTTCAAAGACAAATCAGATCTACGCTTTCTGTTGGTTATTTAGAGGGGAAACGCAGATATCTAGAGCTCTTTGATTCTAGTCACCATGATAGTGAACAATTCAGACCGTACACATACGATCGTATGTGAGATTCGGATATTATTATTAATTACCTTGTGTTAAATTTGTACAATAAGCTTCACACTTGAGTGAAGCGAACGACTAGAAGTGAGAAAGGTTCAAAAACGGGAATAGGAACAATTCATGATCTTGATGTGCCAATCATGTATGAATACTTTTTCTAACAGTAATAAACGAAGATCGTAGTATGATATAGCAAATATGGTAATAACATCTCAAATTTACAATATTAAATGGCTTCTCACCTTCGTAATAGCGATCGAGTAATAAGCAGCTATAAATTGGGTTGTTTTTATATGGTCGCCTTAACTATGGTGTATGTTGTTTGTGACACACGACGCTATCCGTCTACTATTATTGTGGGGAGTTTCTCTAAACTCCTAAACTAGAGCCGGCAATATGCATGGAAATAGCAGGATGTGTCGATGAAGATAAACGATGAATCTTCGCAAATGGGATTATCTAGGGCATGGGGATAGACATACGGCAACGGCATCTGTCCCAAACTAGAACTAAATAATAATAATAATAATAAAAAGTCCTAGTCGGCATGTGGCATGCAGGTCTATGCGTCTAAATATAGGAGAAATTTTGCCGCAAACGTAGAATGGCCATCAACCGAACAAACAAAACTTCCCATATTCACTTAATAAGTTCCACACGAAAGGTTTGAACTGAATCGCGGTCAATTGAATGTATCGAAGTCTCTCTACAATATCAAATAGTAGCTATTTCTGAGGAGTATTTATTGCTTCAAATAAGATGTATTGTCTCTAAGGAAAGATGGCGGCTCTTCGAACCTGCTTAACCATTTGAAACACTTTGGTACAACAAGCTACTCGCGAAGATTTGTTAGCTTTGACATTACATATACATAATTGTATTTGATGTAGGAAAAGATAGAAAGACGTATAGCTTTTGTGCTAAAGTGGTGCAAATATCCGCGTTACTTCGCGCCATTTCCGGAGGTATCGGTCATGATTTTGCTGTTACAACGAATTCGAAATTAATCCTTGAGCCAATAAAAAAGTAAGCAAAAGTACATATCTTTCTGAATCCTTTCGGAGTCGTCCTGCAATGAGCTGTAAATTTTGAATAGGGCAGTGCTACAAATTAGTCGCCTCTTTCACGCTGACCCACATTGTCAAGCCCAAAATAATTCACATCATGAACGCTAGATAAAAGTCAGCAGCTCCACGATTTATAATATATTTTATAAAGGAGAAAGGCTCTATCGGAGTGGTCGATCAATTGCTTCGTCTTTCGTTTGCTACGGTTCTCTCTGCAGACTTGCCTAGACATCTCAGTTGGCTTCAGAACGGAATCTGACCGACGATCAAGGGGGGCCGAGCACCTAAATCGAGTAACGTTTACTAGCTTCACTACTTCATATCTCTGTGCTTTGCCCCCGTCGTTATGGTTGCTGCCACTCAAGTGAAGGGTGCCTACGGCAGTTACGACCGCTGTTATTAGAATAATCAGGAGGGCAATTTCGTGGTCAAGGTCGTTCCACGTACTTGCCTTGATTGACCGGACTTTATGAAAACAGATTTGGTATTTGCGCCACTGGTGGCGGCGGCGGCGGCGGCTCACTAGATGGTCCATTCCTCCGTCACTATCCTTTCATGCATGGATTTTTGTCGGTAGCTATAGCTTCGCGTTAAATGCCCGCTGTCGATCAACGCAGTGATAATGGATAACCGGATGCAGTTAGAGATAGCTACGATGACACGGTGATTTTGCGCTGTCCTCGCGAGAAAAACCGCAGGGCAGGGATTCTACATAATATCTGAGTATTACACGTGTTATGGTAACAATAATGAATGCTTGGGCTAAACGTGAGCACGGTAACAATACCGTTGCCGTTCTATGCACTATGTGACGCCGTTTCGCGTGACGATGATGGCGGCGCGTTTTAATGACGACATCTGGAGCAAAGGAAATCAAGAAAACTGCTATTGGAACTTGGCAGGATGTGGTTAGCTTTCTGCTAAACTTTAATTCATTGGATCGCTTGTAGGTCCGTTCAGTTCTATCGTGAATCTATCGTAAGGCTGATAGGTCGATGGCGGATATGTTTAGTTGCAAACAGGCGCGATATTCTGTCTAACTTAATAGTAACGGTACGATGTGCACTTTTCGATCGTCGACGATGTTACATGTGGCAACAGTAAAAAAAAAAAAGCTGGAGAGACGTTACCGCATACAGACCTGATTCTGCTATTATAGAGAGCGATTTTCCAATTTTAATTTCCAGGTACTTGATCCGTGCTCCGATCTTTCGCGTGTGTCATCGGTGTGGACCGGCTAGCTATCCGGAATTGTTTCGATAGTTCGCTCTCGGGCAGCAGGATAAGAGTTAGCACATGCGGTTTTCGGCACTTATAAGAAAGAATTCAACGGGTGTTTCTTCAAATCGGCATATCAATAAGGATCTGAAGAAAAAGCCGTACATGCCACTTTAAGACGGCACTAAGGAGCTATGCTCGCAGTCGATACATGGCTGACCTCTGACTATTCATGAGCAAAACGTATGTGAGAAAAAAATGCGCATAGACTTTGCTGCCACAATATACGCCAAGTCAACGATCAGTATTCATTTAGACACAGAGGAATACAGGACGATAAAAGCGAGGCTTATAAGGTGTGCCTGTGTGTGGACGGGGAAATAGGACGTGCGCGAATGGTATGGCCAACCAGGTACTTACTTCTGCCAGAGTTAGAAAGGCCCAAACTCTCTCTTCGACCTTTCGCATTTGTTCCGGGCAGGGTCGAACGAGACGAACTGCTGACTGAATCGTCATTTAAATAAATTGCTAAACAAAGTGCTGCGTTTATAGCTAGTATAACGGTTCATTGCTATAAAAGTCCCGCCGCTAACGACAACTGACTTAAATGAAATGTCCTACATTGAAAATTATCCGAATTTCCATACGACCTTTTTTTTGTCCAGCATTCGCAGTGTTGTTTGTATACATTTAGGGTCAAAACTAGCCGTCAACTTTCCACTAAACCATGGATCATCTACAGTTGACAAAGTTCCAGTGGCAGGTTTTGTGAGAAGGTCAAAGCCTCGTGCAGAACGTTCAAGAAGTTAATGCCTAACTACCAGTTATATATAATATAACAGTACATAATCGTCTTGTTATCGAATTGTGACAATATTTCATGTACATATACGGTAATAGCGTTTCATACGTACATATAATGGAACCACAATTGTGTAACTTTAACGATGATCGTGCATTGTGTCTACGAATACAGAATCATTGGTTGAAAATCGGCAGGGCAGCAGTCGTCACTATCTCTTGTATGCGCATCTAACGTCCATTATTACTTCAAGTACTGTCGTTGTATTAGCAGATCGTAATTTTCTGATAGACTGCTTTCTGCTGCAGATGGTTTTCTGTTAAAGCATCTGCGACGTGAGTGGTGATCTATTGGGATCGTTAGCGCCGAAGTCTGGCTTGCTGGTTACCCCCGTCGTGTACCGCATCGACCTGTACACGTTCGTACCTTTATGGATGAATGATTAGATAAGGATGTATGTGTTTTCATGTATATTTGTGCAGGCTAGACGCCATTATGGATATGTGCGATGCACCATTGATGACTAATACTTCTCATTGGATGATTAAAGCATTGCCTTCGTACATGGAGTGTAGCAACCAGTATTACATAACATTGATCGTACAATTATGATCAACTCGATTATCATGTAGTGATCAGCACAGCTGGCTTATTGTGCCCGATACCGCTTGTCCTGGCGCTGTCGAGGGCTGTTCAACCTCCCGCCCGCAAGTCTGTCGGGATCAGTGATGGTTAGCCCCGGGACAAGAACCACTTCCAGAGCTTTGCTATATCTGCTCGTTTCAAATCAAAAAGGTTACCAGCACCCAGAAAAAGGTATTCGTCGTTGCCCTCGTGACTACTAATGTAGCTACTGCTTCGCTTCCGTATGGCCCCCCATTCTCCAGCAACTCACGCATACAGATCCACGTTTACGTACACACGGATCCAAAATATTCTACCTTACAACCGCATTGTGCTAATTGTATTGTACTAGGCCACATAACGGGCGATGCTCAATTATTCTGCAGGAGTGCAGTGCGTTTAGTCGGCTATTTTATCGAGGGTCACCGATCTGACAGCATTAGAAAGAACTGCTAGGGCTCAAACGATGAACAGTTTCAGGTATAACGAAGATCATTGTATAAGATAATTGGTCCGTAGAATAAACCTCACCATTCGTTGTATTGCAATCACAGAACCGTATAGCAACGAAAGAACATTGGAGATCTTCTTAACCCAAATGTAAACTTATAGAAAGACTATTAGTATAATAATCTACTAAGGTTTGATTTCATGCAGTAGCAACGGCACGTGCGTGCACGCTTTCGCCAATTGAAGTAAGCCTACATTCCTTTACCTAGTGCTTAATATAATGTATAACATGGTTGTGATGTGGTGAACCAGATATAATAAAGGGCTTATTAGATTTCTTGGGTTTTCTACTTATTTAGTGGGTTGGCTTTCTATGATAGTAGCAAACTTCGATGCCATCTACATAGGGTACATACAGCAGTACGCATATACATAAGCAGAGTGTATACGTAAAGAAGCGATCAATAGGATCCCCTTATTCGCTACGACATTGAAGGCTGTGTGAAGATGCAATACACAATTTGTTCAAGTGGTGTTACCGGCCTCTCATCAGCGCATTGATTCGAGCAAAAGTCGAATGTTAAACAAATGCATGGGCCAATATGCACGTCAAGAAAGAACGAATACATCTAGAAAAGTCCATCGTATGAGTTCATTCTGTGAAGTGACTCTGAAGTAGCGTGGGAGGCCATCATAAGATTGAGAGCGAAGCTGAGTCAATAAGAATACATCGATACAGTATAGGCGAGACATTAAGAAGGCATTATCGTACAAAATGGTAATACAACATAAAAGATCATTATCGGATACTTGGCCGTTCGACCGATAACATAAAATAGGCAGCGTCTCTACCTTCAGTAAATTCTGCCATACACACCTGTGGTATCCATAATATAGTGCAGCTGCAAGGCTAAACGCCATATCTGCCTCGTTCTCTGAATTGTTACGCAACGGCGCCATTACTGTTGATAGTTTTGAATGGAAATGACGGTCGGCTGGGTATCGTGGTGGTGATAAAGTATTGTAGTAGTACTCAACGTCCACTACGTGTGCGTCTTCCGGTTATCCCAATGGATTAGATATTGTCATTTTGTGTGTGCTGCCGACGAATGGGGTTGCTGGACATTTCAAATAGAAAAAAAAAAGACTTGCGAATATGCAAACCCGATCTATTATAGATAGATAAACATATATACATATATATAGGAGAAACGTAAACATTGGAAGCAAAACAAAGAGAACTTTGAATAGATAAGAAAATGATGCCGTGAGTGAAGTATGGCATAAACGACAATGTTTAGAAGGGCATTTGGTAAATACGACATCTTACGTAAGGTATATACATATATATATATATATATATATAGCCATTAGAAATTGCTGTTATTTGTACAGCAGCGTTTGAAGTACATACGGTTATAAGCACTATCAGGACATTGGTCCGAAAAGTTGGACTAGCACTAAATAAAAAAAATATATTATAAATATAATTACTGCAGTACTATGATATTAACTATGAAAATCGTAACCATTTAACTGGCAAAAAACGTGCGTTATTAAACGTATATTAAAAATTATTTATATCGGTATTTTTGTGCCAATGTCTCACCATCACTCAAAAGTACTATCGCCTCCCGGACTGCGTACACATTTCAGCTTATAACATGCAGTGGTTTTCCTTGCCGCCTCTTGACTGCCCGATTCGACAGTCCCATTGTGCGTGATGCTCCTTTTAGCTAGATAACAACAAAAAAAAAAAAAAAAAAAGAAGTAATAATTATAAATGAAACTCTAATCTTCCAGTAAAGCTATTCCGTTACATTAAAACTTATAAATCTCCACTTGCATTTGATGTTATCCATAACATGTTTGTCCTCTTTGTTTAGCGTATACACCGTGCGGCGCTGATCGCGCCTTCCGATATGTCTTTAACCGAGAAAGTGGAAGCTATCGCAAGTACTGGGAGAACTTTAAAATAGACACAGCCAGAGGATAAAGAAAGCAAGGTCGAACGTAGCAAAAAATCAAGAGACTTCTGCAGAAAACCATGCCAGCAACAGAAAAGGCGAATTCGCCAAAAACTGACAAATCAAAGAATTTCAGCGAAAGAATCAGGGTCAAATTAACAGACGCGCGTTGTTATGGTCGCTCCAATACCAGCACTATTATCACTGATGGCCTGTAAGACAGATAGACTGTTTCGTCTGCATAGAAAAAGGACAAAACGTTATTCGTCCGTGATACGTCATGCTAATGCGCAACGAAACACCGAAAAGACGTCGAGGGAATGAAACAAAAAAAAAATGGAGGAAGTTATCTCAAACGAGAAGGGACTCTGGCGGATTGAGCCACCACGCTACGCTACATCGGTCGAAATGGATCCAATGAGAGACGAGTTCTGGTAACACAAGTTTCCGTAAGATGTCAAACGCAGCGATTTCGCGGTCTGCAGTGCGCACGTAGCAGTGTCGTACTGATATTGAAAAGTGCCCACCCCGAACCAGTCGAAAGTTGAAAACGAAATATGCTCAATACGCATTTGATTTAGACGGAAGAGGACCGAGAGGTAACATTATTGAAAAAGTGCAGTATAATACGTCAAGAAATTTAGTTAATGGTATTAAGTTTACGCAAAAAGAAGATCGGTTTTGCGAGCTTTTTTCTTTCTTGGTTTTGCGATGACATTTCATCTACGCCAAAGTAGTAATACGACTTCGTAAGAGATAATTTCGATTTTATCTAATACTTCTCAAAATTAGTATCGTTTGAAATCAGCGCGAGGTGACCCAGATTTAGAAGGAAAAAGTAATCTATCTTTATATGGTTAGTGCATCTTGGTATTTTTATTGTGTTAAAAGCTTCTGACCTCGTCTGGTTGTTAACATGGTAATGTTTTCAATTTTGATTTTGGCTAAAAAGATCAATTTTTTAGGTAGATAGCTGTCATGAGTGTGTCGGCTGCTCAGATGTATTAATGGTCTTAATATGTAAGCTGTGTTTTCCCTTCCGTTTTTCTCTTTTTTTTTTTTTTTTTTTTCCTTTGTTAATTGCATGCACAGGTTCCAGTTGGTGCCTAAAGAATTTTCTTGATTAAAACAATTAGACCTCTGTGACGGTAGATCAGATAAGCATCTTCAAATGCTATTCGAAGTGGTTCCTTCTTCTCAACGTATTTCTTCTGATACAAAGTTGATAGGTGCCCAATCATTGTATGCGCTATGTGCTCTCTAGATTTTAGATGGCCGTTGTTCCGCTAAATTTAGTTACACGAGTTAATGCGGTAGGGTCCAGCTTCGAAACTAACCGTAAACAGACGTCCGATATTTTAAGCTCTCTAAAGTAATGCTTAATTAAAACAGAAACGGGACGTCAAACTTTACGATAGTACGTTACGAGGATGACCTTGACATTTTGGGTTTTGCTTTAATGATCATCATAATCTCTTTTCGGGTAGTGATGCTCGAAGCGTCTCCCGTGCTTTTATTCTCATTGATATCACCTTCGTAAGGCAACAGTACAAGGCGTATTGTTGCTTGTAGCTCTAAATGCGCAAAAGTTATGATTATGTAGAAATTTGCAAGTGGCTATATATAGAGGAATCAAAGCAAATTATGTGGGAAAAAACTGTTTAGTGAATCTAACCAGCAGTGAAATACAATGCCTTGCCAGTCGACCATGATCCTAGGATTAAAGGATTAATTCCTCAGGCTTGTTTTCGTCGATCAGATGAATAAGCGAGCGATGCGTCAGGAGAACTTGGCGTACGCGGAGCAGAACGAGGCATTAATGAAAAATACTGTGCAGTGAACGCATAATATATCGTCGATTCTTCACAAAAAGGAAAACTTGTGTCCTATACACATTCTACAAACTACAGACCAGTGCTGATGTTACTAACGCTAAGCCTGTTTCTGCCTAGAATAGTATTGCAATTATCATTATTACTGATATTATTCATAAAATATCTCGTTTAAATTAGAATATATATTAGGGAAAATGAATATCGTCATAAAATCTGTAATCAATTATATATATGCAATTTATGACTCGTACCAAACACGTATATGTGAGTGCTATTCTTTGTCAGGCAAAGCTTGAATAATGGCGTGCTAGGTTGATGCTAGGGCTTTACCATCTTTCAATTCGTTGACAACGTTCGTAGTAATTCTCCTATCATATCCTTCTAATAAAAGTAATCTATTTTAATTGAGTTATTGTGATTGAGAACTCGCATCAATGATGTACCTTACGTTTAAATCTACCAATGTTTAAATGTTAGTACGCACATGAGACGTCACAGTGTGCAATATTTTGCTCGCTCTTCCGTGCAACTGTGTATGTCCTACGCCTGGCTTTGCCATAAACAGTCATTGACAAGTACGGCAACGGACGACAGGATAGACGTGGCAGTGACAGGGCTACTACCGAAGTTCGTGACCTTACTTGTCACTATTAGTAGAAGTAGCATTATTACAGCACCCACGCGTTAGCTGCTCTCGAAACTGGTGCTCGAATTATTCCAGATTTTCTCGGGAAACAGCATCGGTGCGCCGTCTGAGCGATTACCCAAGGGAAAACCAGATAGACATTTCCTTGATGGATCAACAGTTTGTTAATGGCATCGACTAGCAAACCATTTCTGAAACATAATCATAGGAGCATACATTTACGTTCATTAAAAATAAATGCTATTTTTTTCATTAAAAATCAATTTTTGTTTTTTCATAATCTCTTATGGATCACAACATGTGAGCTTGCGTTAATACGACGACGATTAATACTCACTTTAATGAAGTCCCGTAACGTTTGATTTGTTACAATCATCACTTGTTTATAATTCACACACTCAAGGATATCGAAACGAACGCGGACAGAAATAACGACAATATAAAATGAAACAGTCTTTTTTTTTGTTGACATAACAATACAAGGTTAACAAGTGCCACAATAAATAGCCATCATCACGCTAACTTACCCTACTACAGTCGGGGTTAACCGAAAAGCTCTACGGCGCGCGAACTAAAAACCATTAGAGTACCTTTCTTTATTTTCTTTACTCGTTTAGCATATTTTTTTAAGCCATAATCACGAAAAGAAAAAAACGCTTAACGAGTTTCCAGTAGCCGTACTCTGTTCATGTTGCAGGGCCCCATTTTACCCGACCTTTAACAAATATTATTTTACAATAGACGTTCAGCCTTTGTACGCACACTGTTCAACTTAGATTTAGCCACTGACAAGCCTCCGAGTCCTTTATGCATTTGCTTATACCGCAAATGGTACGTCTCGCCTTTAAGATCAAGAATGGCTAGGATCACCAGCGGCAAAGTCAATAGTGGTATTTGCCCTGCATATTACCGGTTGAAAGCTGCACCTTGTCGCTAAATGTTGTGACGTACACGTCGAGTACGGCCTTTAAGCATCGCATCAGGCGGCTGACCTCTTCCAGCACGACAAATTGTATCCCATGTTTGTCAAACAAATATGCTGCCACTGAATCCATCGAGTGTCTTTCTTCCTTTTACCCTTGAAACTGTTTCTCTGACTGGTGATAGCGGCCTTACAAGTAGCAACATCATGACTAACCAACGCTTTTTCTGTCGCAGACAGAAACGCAGCAGGCGGGCACATGGGCCTCCATACGTCGCGTAAAAAAAGATGTACACTTTCAACAAGGATAGGGTTTTTGGGAGACTTCAGTTTCAATGGTATTAGGTCATTTCAATCAACACGTTCGGTCGGCTGTTGTTCGAACTTAAAAAGCTGGAGGAACTTGTTGTGTCCTTCTGGGTAGAAAACTAGGATCGTTGTTTCGGTCTCTCTTGACCTCGTCGCTTCCTTCGTTATTTCTGGGCATCTGTGCACGTGTGTGGCATATTCGTACCGATTTAATTTGTTGCTGTGCGAATGGGCTCATACATGAGGCCGCGGCTAGCCATCCATTAGAGACGAATAGCCAGTTTTTTAAGGGCTGTCTACATATGAAATGGTAGTACAAGATTTGCACGTCGTGTGGCGTTTCTGCTGGACGTTGAAAGTTCTCACCAACGCTAGCTCATCGACTACTGACTGTGACGAGGACACAACAAAAAGCGTACTCAATGCAATCCTTTAACTATGTTATTAGTTAGTGTTATGTATTAATTTTTAAATAACAGCAGCATCAGCAGCAGCAGACGACGACAAAAGCTGAGGCCGTTGCAGCGTCGCCGGTGAATCAGATGTGGCTACTGCTGTTCTAGTGCCCAAAGGGAATATGATGGGAAAATCAAAGGAAAAATATGTTCTTAGCAGTAATCACAGAACGAATCGCCATGTGAACAGGCCTTTGATTGCTGAGGCGTCTTCGGATCGGAACGATTGATTACAGACTCTAGCAAGCATATTACTGCGAATACGGTATACAAAAAAAGAAATATCTTTGGAAAAATGGCCGTTTTTCCATTTCTAACCCTAATTAATCAGGGAGAAATAGACCTTATTAAGGAAGTGGTTAAACCGTTAGCAATCATGTCGGTGGGATGAGTTAAAATACACTTGTCCACATTACAGCGGACACTTCAAGCGATCTCATTTCCCTACACAATATAAACGTCACTGATAGTAAAACAGTCAATATATTTGTTCCATTCCCTCCAGACTCTGTTGCATTGTTCTCTTTCAATATTCCATTTTTAATCCATATATGTTTTTTTTTTTCAGTTTCTTTTGATTTCTCTTAGTCTGCGAAAATGTGTCGGTTTGTGCAGAAGGGTTTTCATCATTATAATTAACAGTTCTGCCAAAATTCCTAATTTTTTTCTTAACTACGACTAGCGAATATAGAACAGTTGAACACCGTCTGATTTCAATCATCATTATGACAACTTTATTTATTGAACTGCGACCACTGTTACGTGCACCATGGAGAATGTTCTAATTTTAACGTTTTTTTATTGCGGCTCTAGATTATTTATTCTTTATTCCGTTACAACGTACGAGTCCATGCCCCGCGCTCTGCTACGATGCCTTGTGAACGTTCCTTTCTTGGTTCCGCACGCTGCTCAATGACTGACGGCTATCTATGTGCGCCAACATACATACAACAACACAAATTTTCTCACAGCTGTGCAGCTACGTGCATGGTCCACCATTAGAGATCGATACAGAAACCGGCAAAGGGACACAGAAATTCGAAATTTCCAACAGTGAATTTTCCCTGCCCACGCTCAGTCAACCTGCCACTTAGTTGCAGCCCTCTGTCCATGGGTGTTATTTTCGACGTGGACAGCGCAGTGGTGGCTCGAAGCGCTCCGGTGAGCGTCGTGAAACGTCTTCGAAACAAAATCGAATAAACGTACTAGCTCCAAGCTGTGCTGCTACTATGTATCGTACTGTGATAAGGGGAAAAAACATGTGCGAGTTGATCGTAAATACGTCTTGTACCTATAGGGAGCCAACGACGACAACAATAGCGGCGGCTATTATAACGCCGATGTTATCGACGTGTTACGTGCGTAACAATAGTGCGATAGCTACAGTAACTACCTACGATTTTATTGCCAATTATTATATGTTATGACCATTTAAAATGCCGCCATTATTAGATATCTTATCGTCTAGCGGGAGCATACTCTCGTTGTTCTTAAACGCCCGTTCTTTCGGCGATGGTGCGATAAATAGCGCCCAGAACGCGCACCTACGGTGGGCAGTGGCTACGGTCTCGGATGTACCATGAACGTAAGCGGATCTATGTATTCTTTCACAATGATGATGCTGACTATCATGGAACCGCAGTGAGTGAAACAACAACGGTCATTATCAGATCTAGCCCGTCAGTCAGGGGATTCGTCCCGCCTTGTCGCTTTTGTGGCGGGCGTCATGTAAATGTTCATTTTGTGCAGTAATTACTAGTGTTTTTTTGCATTTAGTTATTTCTGGGCACATATTTTTACGTGTTACTGAATCTGAGTGCTTCGGATCTCGAATTTCGAACTAAAGAATAAACCAACTGATCTGTGTCTGTAACATTCACACCTTGCTAAGGTTTTTATTTCTCGATTTCTCGCACTTGACGCAATCAGTGCCTAATACTGCGCGTCGCACTAGCGCGAAAACCAATATTGGAAAATTTGTTGCATAATGGAACTCTAGCTGTTCTTTTTGAAATAGCTGCTTACAACGCATGTACATACATTTAGGACGAGAGGCAGTCAAGCACGTTATGAATAAATAGCCGATTTCATCATACGGCATCATACAGCATACTCTGTAGGACACAATAATACTTTGGGTCATTAGTAGAGACAAGCCAACCGTAAAATCGACCACGGATATTCGCGACTGACAAAGTTCGTGTGCAAGGCCACGTAACAAACTTGACAGAGCAAACCGCGCTAAAAAAAGCATTCGAATTGTGGTTCTAGCCGTTGATTGTGATCCTAATGATTTTGCTGTTGGCGCTGCCGTTGCAACCGATGATCATGTTGTTTTAGCCGAAGGATTTAGTGATGAAAAACAATGGCGGAAGAAAGATCAGCTCCTTCTAACTGGCTGGCTCTGCGTTCTCACTATGTACGTATGTATGGGTGCTGGCATCAGCGTTAGCAGCAGGGTCTCGATGTTGGGGTGCCGTGTGTCTCCACCTGTGTCGGCATCGCCTATCGGCTAGATGAAGTGGATTTGCCTCAACGAAGTAGGTCGTTAAATCGCCAGACTGCGGCGCAAGATCATCTTGCCTGCGACCTCGGACGCCTCTTAACCTCATTAATAGTGGACCTCATGGTCACTGGGTCTGAGCGGCCTTCATCTACTGCTAAAGCAGAAATTAAGTCCCCATATGCATATATGTACATATGTACACCTACTACCGACTACTGAAGAGTTAGGTGACGTTGCCTAACCTAAGGCGAACAACACCAGTAAAACAGATCACTTTAGAAATGTTTGATAACGCTACTTCTATAGGTTCCAGAAGTGTAGCACAGGCGGGCGAGCACTTGCTCGATTGGGCTTGTTTGTGTTTTCTCTGTGAATGATTGGACACATGCTAATGCGCCACCCGTTAACACCTGGCAATCAAGTGCTTCAGCTGTGAACTGTAAATTAACAGGTTACAATATCGATCAGTTCCGACCTGTATAAGATAGTCAGGATAGTGTTGTTAAGAGGAGTCAACCTACAGGTAATGGAAGGCGAAAGGATAAACAGAGGATTAGATAAAAAAAAACAAACAGCCTCGTATGGTAATCAATGAACAGCATGTCTTTGGCTGTACTTGCAAGCAGCCATGTATATCTAGTCTTTGTTGGCCCTGTCGACGGCATCGAAATTAGTTAAACCGCGCACTGTTATCGATAACGGTTTACGTACATAGCTTATACGGCTTGTACGTTTTTAATTATGAATATATTGACGCCATAAACAGAAGTAGCTATATAATACGCTCCGTTGACAGGGCGTTATATTCGTCAAAATCAATAGATGAAACAATGTTGATTTACTTCTATCAAAACTTACCCTTGCATGCCTCACGTATTCATGCAAGTGCTAAGCCTATTTGCTAAGTTCTTTACAGGGCAAGACAGAATCCATTTTGGAGCTAGCACTATTTTCTCTCGCAGTTGGTCAAAAAAGCCAACCCGCCCCTATTCGCTAGTCGTAATTGATGTACTCACGAACGCACATTTCTAGCGGGCCGTAACTTTCATAGACAAATGCGTATTCAAACAAGAAGTAGAAACTAATTGAAGGCTTTCAGGCACTGCTATTATCGATTTGTTACAAGTATACTCTTTGTGTCAACGTTTCCGTTACAATTGTCCAACGATTCTGGTTATGTTATTGTTCTCGTTGTCATGCTCATCGCCGTTTTCGTCGTTTACCTGACGAATTCATGGCAGCAGGCGTCAAGCGCCACTCCCTTCCGCAGGCGGAAGCTGATTTTGTCGCCGTTGGCTTTGACGTGCGATTCCGCCGTCAACAGAGAATCAACAAAGTCGAAAGATGTTGAAATATCCTACTCATCCACCGCTATGTATATGACTATTTCCATTAACGTTTCACAGGACGGCGCGCCCTCCTAGCTGGCGCTACCGCCTCAGTAGTAATGCCTACCAACATATTGTGTCTGTTTGTGAACACATTGCTTCAGAAGTGAAAATAGCAACACGGCCGATAATGTAACAGCTACAGCTACAGAATCTCATCGTCTGAGGTTTCTGAGGTTCGAAAATAACCGAAGTCTTAAGTAGCCAATCGGTGAGTGGCTGGTGTCCCTGGTTGAAGAGGGTGGTTGATTTCGGCGCGCGCTTGAGGTCTTTTCCGCGTTTGTTTCCGCTCCATTGCTTGTGGTAACACCGTTTGACTGCTCGACCATACAACACGGTGTTATGCAGAGAAAGGCATATGAAACGATCCTTGTAAAATGCTTTGGCTGACTGCCGGTAGGTCCAATGCCCATGACAATCGATAATAACAGTAATAATGACCACAAAAATGGTCGTGTTATTGCGCAATATTAAAGGCACTTTGGGGAAGTCATTACTCCTATCGTTAACTGTAGGTATTCCATATAACTGTGGGGTATTCTTCAAATTTAATTTGGAAAACTCACTGCGCCATTGCGTCGTTCCGTAATTGGTTTTCATTTCTGTGACGCAAATAGTCAAGATGGCGGGTGTTTCGTAAGTATACTAAATGTTGCTAAACCAAGTTAAGTTCATGTTGATATATGGTATTCAGTACAGCCACGTCCGTGACGCTGGCAATTTGCTTAGTATTGGGCAGTATCTAAAAAAATGAAGATGTTATCACAAGCTAACCCGCTTTTTGTGCTAGGGTCGCTTGGATGACAACTTCGACAATATCCGGTCGGAACTTCCAAGGCGCTCACAATGAACTCATTGCTTTCGACTATAAACACAGTGGAACGCCATTTGACTAAAACATACATTAGGTGATATTTCCATTTTAATAATACTCTTACTTAGGTACACATTGATGGCTCTTAAAATACTCTAGATTTCGTTAAAAACAAGGTATCCCGATGTTGCCCTCCGCTTTCTCGACCTATTCCGTCTTCCGTTACCTATTCATCGCTCGTTTGCTTAGCAATGTATTCTGCTTGTTTTTCGTTGGGCCTTATTTCACCCCAGCAACAATGCGTGTCAATTGCGACAAGCCTTTTAGTCTGCGGAGTTTCCGATGAGAGCGATGTTCGTCTGATCAAAGCGCACGGCAGTTTCAGTTATTCTTTTCTGGGTCTCTGATACAACGTTCCCTTTCTGCCGTTCGATTTTTTCCATTAACCCCTTTTATCATGAGGTACACGTCTGTTAGATTTATGATTTCCTTTAGACACTTGCTTTGGTGCTGCTGTTTCTATTATTTGGTTTATACCAACGCAGACGGCATTTATTACAACGCCTCGAGCGGTTGTGGTCCCTCTCAGACCAAATCTAATTTCATATTACCATAGTCGTCGCCACTGGCGTCCAGCGGAAATTGACAAGGTTTCAAAATGTTTTGCCACTGTTGTTAATATTATTGCTGTTGTATTTCTCCTGTGGGGCAAGCATGGGCCAACGACCGCTTCTGTGATGGGACTGCGGACAGCGACGAGGAATGAGGTAAGGTACTAATCAAAATAGATCCCTGTCACCAAATCTTTTGTGCATGGTATAAATGCCGTTCGAGGGCTCAACGTAGACGATAAATAGGCAACGCAGAACAGAAGTTTTTGCTCACTTTCTATTCATTGTTTTTCAAGCGTAAAATAGAGTGGGCAGCGATCGAGATATGATTACCGTTGACGAGATCGGTTGGGCACAAAGGCCTATTTGCAAGGCGGTATTTTTTTTCTGTGGCCAGTTGATGCTGCACCGCTACTCGAGTCGAATCGATCGGTCGATATCGACTGATTGTTTAATAGTAATAATAATAATAATAATAATAATAACAAGAATGATGACAATATGAACACGGATTCATTTTTTTTTTTTGTTTATTATAAACCTTAATTTTGCAGAAATTATTAGATTTCAAATATTTTTTTCCTCTGTTCTGCAACGCTTCAAATGGAGCCAGCTAACGCAGAGGTACACTGTTAGCGTCGTTGATCGCTCCGAGCTACTGCTATATAGACCTATCGAACGATTGCTATTTGGAAGCGGAGTCGCTAAGTGGCCAATGCCAGCCTGAGGTCTAAAATCATAACGCTATGAAGTGTCGCGTTCGTATGTAACAACACAACCAAATAATTATAGATAAGTGGCAGTAGAATTTATTAAATGGTATTGACTTAAATGGTGTTGAGGCTTCACTTTGAAATCGTTTCTAACTTGGAAAAATACTAAAAAAATCTGTGATGTAAATATATGAAATAACGGCAGCCTTGTGGCTCCCGATAGCTAACGATTTTTTTGCATTCCGAGCCCGGCTGAAAACCGTCCTTACTACAAAGCGAACTCAATGTTTTAACGTTGACTCGCATTTTGTAGGTCGTTCTGGAGCTGAATGGCCACTTCTTTGCTACAATTGAATATATACGCAGATGGATTCTCGCGAAGATTCTGTTACGTTTTTGTTTCCGTATACGAAAAGAGTTCGATCTTCCTTTGTTTCTTGAAAAAGACTTTCCCGGAAAACAAATACTAACGGTAGGCGGTTAACGTATGTGGCTGAATGGCCTTTGTCTGGCGTGGAATCGACTAAATTCAAAGACCTCATTGTCAAAGAAGCACTTTCAACACTAACAACTATATAAGGACATCGATTAGGCGTAACGCGGGTACGGGGCTAATTGCTGACGCCTTGTACGGTATTTTACAGGCTCTTAGGGCCTGCGCTGCTGCCATTGATGTGTGTGAGCCAGCTGTCTGGTCGCGTTCTAAGTCCGACCGAAACCAGCTACAATCACGCCTCCAGCCGTAACAGTGGTAGAGGCGACGGCGACATCATCCGAAAATCAATGAATAGATAAATTTGCGGTCAGAATCGGGCGTTTAAAAAATGCTTTTGTTGAAAAAAAATTATCTATCATAAGATAGCGTGGCGTTTCGATATACACACGGTCGACGAATTATGCCTATGAGAGTTGCGAAACATCGAATCGGTTTCGCTGCCTGTTCATTCAAATCGTTGGCAATGTGGGGAGTTGTTAGAACGGCGGTTTTGGCACTGTTTGTTGTCAGGTTGGTGTCTCTGTGTTACGTGTTAACGGCTGTCTTTCCCTATGAGTCGTTCTTATTAGCGCATAATTTTCATCGTTAGTAATCGGACAATAAAGTCATAGAAATCAACTTTTTGGCAGTCGTCGTACTTTGTAAATGGTTCACGATAGAGACAATGTTAGCAAGAGCAAATTAAGGCTGCTATGTTAAATTTGGGTTCCGCTTTTTTCTTTTTCATTATTACAACTCCTCTAGGATATTATTTTTGTCATTGTCAAAACTATATGGGTCTCAATAGCAGGCGCGGAGGTGTATTAAGTCGGCGGATACTCGTAATATTTTTCATTAAATTCAAATTGATTATAAAGTCTACCTTTCGAATACATGCTTCAGATGCTTGACCCGATAGAGAGAGTATTTCAATTAATAAAGTATTAGATTTATATGAATAGGTAAAAGTATCTAATAACGATGACGAGTCGTCACAAAATTTAGCTTATGCTGGGCGTGGAATTAGTTTGATGGAAAAGACAACGATTTTGTCAGTAGTCGTTGCGCTAGGACTCATTTACTTTTAACTTTATACGATTTCAGCAGCTTCCCGAAATTCGAAAGAACGGAACGTTCAGATGACAAAGTGTTGATGATATCAGCGTACCTGTTAATACCCAAAAATACGTAACTGAATTAGAACAGAATTTTTGGTGGGCTGATTTAGCCTGTTGGGTAATGCCGTGTGGCAATAGGAAGGCGGCGTGCCTACAAATACTCGACCAGGTTATCAATACCTCTAAAAAAGGACTCTACAGAGTCCTTGTTTGAACCCGATGGCTTAAGCTGAGTAGGACGTGGCTGTAGATTTTATAACTGATGATAGTAAAGTTAAAAATGTTTTTTTTGATTAAACTTTGCAGCGTACGTATCTCTCTAGCTCTAACGTATAGAATATGAAATACTAATAATAAATACCGTCTTAGATTTCAGGTAACACACATGGACAAATCTATTCTCGCACATTGATTTCATTCGCTTTCGCCCACATAAGATCCCCATTAGCTATACAACATTCATTAGCTACCAAAAAAAGGTCCCCATTAAAAAATTGCTCGACCACCAATTGACTATCACTGCTTTCCGTAACCATGATCTGCCGCAGCGCCAGATTTCAGTATGTCGACTCGTCAGATTACTCTATGGTTATTGGTGCGTAGAATACCTATCCTTGTTGAAACCATTTATAGAAACGTTCGTCATAATTCGTACGACCACAGTTTGTCGAGTAAGCGGACTGCCACTTGTCATCAGTACATTGGCCTGCGCTTTCTTTATTTTTTGCTCCCATCTATACAAGGTTTTCGGTGTATTACTTTACATTGTGAAATACAGTTAAAAAATGGGGGTAGAGCGCCTTGAGCCACAAGCCCTGTCTTCACGTCAAGTTACTAAACTTTTAATTAACTATAACCAGTCTGGCTGGTCTGAGAAGTTCCAATGGTTTGCTTACTCGAATTCAGGATAATTGCTTTATGTCGACTACAACCTAGCTATTCTACTACTTTAAAGGGAAACGCAAAAAGTATCACATATAGTTTAGTCCATATAGGCCTTGATTATGTTCATGTTTTATAATTTCGATTATTACAGTATGATTATTGATTGCGACTTTAATCCGGGCGTGCGTGCGTGCGTGCATGCGTGCGTGCGTACGTTGTTCTCCTGAACGTCTCCGAGTTCGGCTTTTGAGTAGAGTCTTGCACTTGCGTCTTCTGAGTAGAACAAATATCCGCCTTATTTAATTGGAATTTGTCAGCTCGTTTCCCTGTCATGCAATAATCGAGTTTGTCGTTTTGCCTGTACTGTCTCTAATAAGACACCACATCAAAGGAGTCACGCCACACGACGTCCTTTATTTTGCAGAAACCCTACGCCAGTGCAGAAAACGGTAGTCCCAGCTGCTGCTGCTGCTGCTGTTGTTGTCGATCATATTTACCCAACAAATCGGATTTATCGACAGTTTTTCTATTTCGCTTTTTTTGTTTTTCACAATTAACTTCAATTAATTTCATTCACAATTAACATATATGTAGGTATATGTGTTTTATCTCAACAAATAGATTCTATAAAACAGATATTGATGATGGTAGTCTTTGTCAGAGCGAGACTTTCTGACAGACTGCCGTATAACAACGGGTCGAGTGTGCGTGGCGACTGTTCATCGTTGTTCTACGCTATTCAAATATGCATTGGTTTTTTTTTTTATGAATTTCATTTACGTGCGTCGGGCAAATAATTTGGAACGATACGCTGACAACTTTGATTTGACGGAGGCGGTTTTTTTTTCCAACTTTTGCAAAAAAGTTACGTTGTCCTATGTGTTTGTTGTCATAATTAAGTATATCATAAATCTGTCTATTATTATTATAACTTTATTATAGAGTAATCTCAGATGTGAAATCTTTGTTTGTTTTTTCGTTCAATGACCTCCTAACTGCTGTAAAATTTCGCCCTTTTTTCCCGTATAAGCCCATCTGGTCTCCTGTGAACACGACCATGTGTACCAATCCACGTCGCAGATTATAAAATAGTGGCGTAATATTTGCACAGAACGTAGCGATCTTGTAAAGGATGATTCAGGTATTTTCGGCGTCTGAGTTGTTTCGCGTAAAGAGTTTTTTTGCGCTAAGGAAATATTTAAGCTATCCGTCGAAACTCGTTTGAGGTGTAAATGTCTATTAGACCTTTTGAGTAAGACAAATATCGAATCACTAGTGGGTTTACTGATGAAAACAAAATACTGATATCGCCATTTTGGATGAGGAATGAACAATGAATGTTACATTACCTCATCTATTGAAATCGAACTTCTTATTACTATCACTATTATCATTATACATGTAGAAAAACATGTGGCTATTGAAGGTGCTTAGGCCCAGCTATGTTTAACATATCGGTCAAGTTATAACTTTTGTCGAAAAAAAAAAAACTTTAATTTTGGTAACGAATTTGATAATAGAACAAACTACTGTGATACGTTGAACAAATTTATCGTGTTCGATGAAGTATAAGGGCTCGCGGGGGGTAGTTATTGACGCCGTACAATAACCGAACGCATCACTATAAATGTATTATATTCTGCTGTTTACTAGCGGTCACTTCCAATCTACAGAACTACGTTTCTTAAAAAAAACTAAGTTGTTTCTTCAGGAACAACAATATCACCTTTGTTTGGCTTTGGCTTCACTTGCCAATCGTTATTTGCGTATGGATATATCCGTTCATTAGTGATCACTACTCTAGCTAGGAGCTAGAAAAAACAGCGACTCTATTAGCTAGCCAGTTGATCTCAATAGCTGCGGCCGATATCGAACGGCATAATCACTTTGGTGAAGAAATACATTACACCGTTATTTTTTGGCTGATAAAAAACGTATTGGGCAGCGCTGCCCCGTTGGTAAAGGATAAAACGAGAAAGGAGCGCAAATTGGGACAAAAGCAGCGGTTAAGAACTGTGATGACCGCACCGTGGGGTGTGGCCGAAAAAAAATACTCCCCGAAAGTCATTAAACGATACGCGGACGTTTTCTCTCTGTTTGCCTGGTTTGTGCCTACGTTGGCGATGTATACGTATTTGTTTGTTGGATAGAGAATCATTGACGGTTTTGATTCGTCGTTGAGCCGGTATTATAGTAAAGGGCCTGATCGTATCCAAAAGGTACCGAAGCCAGCGATCGGACAAGCCCAGGCAATGGGAGGGGCAAATAAGTTCTCCTTGCGATAATAACGATATAGCAGACGAAAGAAAAGAAATTATTTTGATGTCACTGCTGCTGCTGTTGTCGACGATAGTGGCGATGTTTGACGGATGGTGATCGTTCTCTTTGTGGTTGTTTTTCTTTTTGCTTGAAACACCTAAAAAGGGCCTATCCATTAAAGATAGTATGAGCGTGTAATAATAGCGGGTGGTAAATTGTTTGAAAATACTGGCAAATGTCCAGTCAGTACATGCTGATGGGCGGACACAGCAACAACGGCAGCATTACGAGGAGTGTTCGAGTGGATACGGTGCCATAGCCGGAGATCCTACTATCATTTCCAGAAATGTACGTACCTATATATAAATTACCACGCCGCGTGCAGTGCCATTTTTTGGCTAGAAAAAAAAAAGGAGAACTTATGGAAACACATTGTTCGTCGGTCGTTGTGCAATTGTTAGAGCTGGTCCACTTGAATTTAGGGCACTGTTGCTAAGAGCCAAGCGCTCTGCATAGCGGAAAACTGACGAAAACGACGATGGGAAAGAATATGGCGCGTACGACGTTGGCTGGAACTGGTGAAAATTGAAATCGTTAGGGCGTTGATTATTACTCGGCGTAGTCATCTATGTTTCAGTACTTCTGTAGAGAGTCTTTGTCCTTTGTTTAGATTGTCTTGTCACGTTCGATTTTGATTTGTTAAAAAGGTTTTCTTAAAAATGCCACTTTATTTGCTCTGCTAACAAACCTAACTCGGCGCTGTTTAGCACTCGCGGCAGACGTATACGTAATTTAAGAAAAAGCTCGGAATAGATAACGGTGTTCTGTTCTTGAATTTATAGCAAGCAGTTAATCAACCCTACCGTTGGTTCCAAATCAAAGATATTGGATATTTTTAGAAAGCTTCCAACAACGACGACAGTGTGAGCCAGTGGGACCTAATCTGTTTTGTTTTCGTAACAGTATCTGCTAAAAGCTTCTTTCCAATGCCAGCCGATTTCTTTGGCTGGAGCTGTCTGTGAATTGGAGCCTTAAACTAACTTTAAATATACGCCACAATCAACTGAAAGGGCAATAGTTATTATGCAAAAAATACTGAACAATCACAGCGAGGGTAGTAAGGTGAAATGTTGTCTATGAGATCAACTGCCACGTTGTCGGACCGTGATTGACGGTGCCCCTTGAGCCACTCCCTTAGGTTTCACCAGAGCAACAGGATGCGTTACGATTTTGTTTCATTTGTTTTAAGGCTGACGTTAAATTTTACTGATTTTACAACAATAACAACAGCAGCAGCAGCGATCCCCCGATTGCTGATCAATTCGTGCGCCCTCTCTTTCCTTTGCTCTCATATATTATATATATATATAATGTCAATTATCTCGAAAAGGGCTCGAATGCTTCTGATGCTTTTTATGTAGGCTTAACTTGACGAGAAACCACTAAGATAAAACGACCTGTCAGGGGAAGTTTTCAATGTTAAAAAATAAACAAACGTTGCCATAGATAATATATCTATCTATCTATCTATCTATCTATCTATGGCTATTCATTTTTAGAGCAGTTGTGGTAACAACGGTTGGAATTGCTAAATAAAAGCACAAATTGTAAAACGTCTAAATGTAGAGCTGCTCAGCTGATAGGTCTATACAACAGGTAGGAAATAGTATTTTCGAATATAATGGACTTTTCTAGTTCTTCGACATGGGAAATGTCTGAAACAGACCATGATCCTTTCATGTTGCTTATTGACTTGGTTCCTCAAGTAACTTAACGTTTACGTTAGCTTCACTTTGAGTTAATGGAATGACCACATGTATTGCATAGTAGTTGTTTATTTTCAATAGAAACACGGGGCATCTGGCACCCAAAAGTAAAGCATATATGTGTGCTGCAGTACCATAAGATTAATAGAACGATATAGTGAAAAATCGTGAACGTAAGAATTAATTATGTAAGCGAGACTTAGTGGGTTCGTCTGGCGCTATGGAGCCGTCACCTACTTTGGATCCTGTACGTGTAGGCTCTGGTTCAACAATATGATTGACTCCTCCATTTGGCACACGACTGATGAATTCACAAATCTATCGGGTGTTCCTGCAGGTCTTGAAAGATAGCAAAATATCTAAATCTAAAGAGTTGGGAAAAAAAAATGCAATAGGTTTGATTGGAAAATCGCAATAAAATGAACAATATGTCAATGGTTTTACTAACACAGGATGGCTGCAATGAACAGTAAGCGTTGGTGTTGTACTTGTGAAGGTATATGAAATACTGCACTGCCTTTTAAAGGTTTGCGCACCCTTTAAAATCACACCTGTCAATATGTAGTAAAGCCGACCTGCACATCGTAACACCGAAAGATTGATCCGGTTTAGTTCATTTTTTCCTCACCTTTATTGGAAGACCGCTTCAGACAATACTCGATGCGTACGTTTTTTATGATAATTATGTTATCATTGTCATTGAACGAAGGTGTCATTGCCCTTCAGACCATCGTAAAAGAGGTAACACTTTACATGGCATGCGAGGGCATTCGATTCATTATGACTCATCGATGGGCCTCGCGCTTGATTCAGTTTCACCAGCTGTGATTTATTTTCGATAAAATAATTCCATAAGAGAAGCTCGCTCTTCTTTAATCAAAAAAGGCAAATATACAAAAGTAGTGATTGCCGTTTGTCTTCGCATGCACGCGATTAATTCACTAATAGGTCGATATGATAGAAATTAACGTTCGTTCTTTTTTAGTGAGAGACTCCCTTCTGACCAATCATAGCATTATCACTGTCCGTTTTAAAGGAAAACCCGGTTCCCGGTAACTACGTTATCACTCCAGGGATATGGGCATATTCAACGCAGCTACTTCACGCGCAGCGAGCGTAACCCGTGAAAACTCATCCCTGAAATTTAACAAATACCATCGATGAGCTATGGTACACGCCAGGTGTGATTAAATAGGGAAACAATAATAAATATCAATTCGACTTCACTGACTGTTCTTCATTGACTGTTGGAGATAAACAGCACTGCTTGTTTTTATCGTATTCGTTCTTCGTATTCGCATCGGTGAGCTGAGATTCATCTTCTCTAGTGAGGTTTACTTTTGTTTTTCACGCCACAGGCCAACGTCGATACAGCCTTTATACAAACATTTTTCTATCTCAAGATCGCTACAGAAACGTACTATAATCGAAAACGTTATATCGTCGAAATACATATATGCTTCCGTTACATGCAAGTTCAGCTCTGCGAACTGTGAGATAATCGCCGCCGCTGTAGCAGCAGCGGCGGCGATCCCTAAGCAGATCATCCGTAGCTAAGCACACTTGCGGGTCTGTAAGTGTTGCCTACACGTCCGCATCTTACCGTTTCAGCGATTTCTGTCTATTCTGATGTTAGTGCTTACTTTTACTGATTTCTCAATTGATGAGGGTAAGTGTATGGTAAACCGAATATAGAACACTAGTGTTTTCCAATGCGTGGGCTAGATACGTCCGAGTGTAACAAAACAATGACAAAGTGGCTTCGGCGACAAAGATTGTTAGGATCGAACAGTACGCCCTTTGTCCGCGTACATTGTAACGTCCTTGTCTTCCTTTCGATCAGCGTTACCAATTGAAGGCGTTCGTTGCGTACATTCTTAGGAATCGTTGAGCGATTACATTTCGACGAAACGTATCGTTACGCTTTGCGCCCGTTCACTGGTGACGACAAATAATAAATCTGTTTGTAATTAGCAGACGGAAACGCGCAGGTTGCAACCAGTCGATTATTACCGAACTCAGTCGCTTTCGCTACTACGAACGCCAGCTGTCGAATTGCCGAGTGCGGATGTCAGCGAACCTCGAACCGCAGTCGTTGGTATGGCACCTGTCTCCGCGTTTGGTCATTTCTAATTTTCGCCAAAATTTTGCTAAAATGTCCAGCCAAAAACAGCAGTTAGCGAGTACGGGCAGGCATCACAGAAATGGTTACGAAGAACAAACCTGCTGCGGGAGCAGTGCGATGATTCCGTTCGGGTTCTACCAGATTCGTTGCTTTACTGCGGCGATCATCGGCCCTAGTCAATTTGCCGGCCGCTGATGGCACCATTACTGAGCAAAGTCGCCGTTCTTCTTGTGTTCGATGCTGTCGTTGTTTAGTGCCACGAAGAAGCTACAAGAAGGCTAAGAAAACGCTGGTCTTCATTGCCTCGTTTGTCGTCATCGTCCAAACTAAACAAGTATATGTCATATCCATGTAACTAGCACTATCAATGTCGAGAAGTGGCAGAAGCGTTACAAGACTGGGCCAGGTACGAAACGGTCATGTGTTGATCACTTGGGGGAACGGGGTTGAAGCTGCTGCTCGTCGTGGTGACTATCTGATTGCTCGTTCGCCTGCCTGCCTGCCTGCCTGGCAGAGTATTATCGCCGCTGGCGGTGATCAAATCATATGCTTTGTAGAAGATCATGTGGGCGGCTATTGAGGGCTGGAGGCACTTACGCGCAAAGCTACTGCTGAGTAGAGTTAGATGGCGTAGCATCGAGAATGAATGGATCGAGAGATACGACAAAACGACGAAGAATTTTGCTGTTTGAGTAAGCTATCTGAATTTATTTGCTCGATAAATCTAGTTTTTTTTTTTTTTTTTTGGGGGGGGGAGTATATATTAGCAATAAAGCATTTTCTGGTCGTCTGTAGATCGCAATTTGTTTAGATTAACTATATACATTTATGTAAGATATATTATTATTGAACTCTTTTAGCGGCTCTGCTACACTGTATCTAACTTCGTCAAGGCGTAGCAGATAATACTAATATTACTACTACTACTACTACTAGTAATAATAAGATATAGCTTGAAATGTTGGCATTGCGCCGACGTGTTTTTTTTTGATACAATTTGCTGAGCGAACGCAACACTTGTTAATCCTATTGCTTTCGTATGTTGTAACGGCTTTGATTAGAGCTAAAACGAATATTTCAGGTAACTGATTTCAATCCCTGGGCTCAAAAACGTGTAAACAAAGGCAATCGTATAACGGTGGACCAATTTGTAACGCACCCGTCGTGGCGTGAAAAGCCTACCGATGAATACAATATAAAAGGCGCCAGTTAATACGTTATTGTGCGGGATGCAACGAGCATCAGTATTAAATCATGATTTAAATGCTAATCTTGCTGATAAGGTTTCACGTTATCTTTATGCTGCATCGCCATTATTACTATCATTATTATTATTGTTTACTTGTACAAAAGAGGGCTATTTGCAATTTAGGTTGTGATATATATAAAGTAACATTCTCTTTCGACTTCGGGTGCGGTCGAACCGACTTTGGGCCTCAGCGTCACCTGCAAACTCATTTGGCGTGGGAGCTTACCAAGAGCTCGTTCCCTAATTTTCGCTTCGCTAACTCTGGAACAGCGGCGGTTGTCTATGTGGACTATTTGCGATTCCATAGTACTCCTCTGTTACGATCTAATTATAATACAATAGTTAAAATTATAATAGTGTCGCAATGTGTGTCTGCGGAACTTGCATTCTTAGGAGGTGATTATAATTATATATAGTAACGTAAGATTACAAAGGCGTTTGCAGTCTTTGTACGATAGCTCCGTGCTGAACATGATGACCCGTCCCATTCCGAATCCCGCCTGTTTGATAACAATGACTTTAATGTTGACAATAGGTACAGTACAATATACTGTCAACAACAACATCCTTAGCATGCATCGCAACGACGGGCAGGCAGCTTTCGAATCTGTCAGTTCATTCATATTTACCCTTACCAGGTACTTTGTATACAAACGGTAGAAGGTTTTATTCCAATAAGTTAACATGATATGCATATTAAAGGCATGTGACACTAAGCCAGCGTTCTAAATTGCTCTGTACGTTTGAAGTTAACTCTTTGTAATATTTTTTCTAATATTTCCCATTCTCATATCTCCGATTCAAGTTACGAACGAGTAGATTGGATGACCCTACGCGCCGGACGCATCCTCAATATAGTGTGTCAATTAGCTTCCATTTTGGTTCCACACGAACACTCTTTTGGCGTTAGTCATTACTATTTCTATCGATTTTTGGACCCGTATAGCTTATTGTTAATTAGTTGTTAACTGGATTGAGGTTTTACGCTGGAAGTTCTAACTTGATCATTTGAAATCACGTATGAAAACCTAATACACTTGATAGGAAATTGTTCTATTTTTGTCCATAACCCGTAGAGTGATAACAATCATAATTAATATACCTCAGGTCATTATTTATATTACCTTGCATGAATGTATGAATGAGCCTTTTAACAACAGGTATCAAATTTTCTCGCTGTATCAGCAAAATGCAGATATGGTCTGTGGTTCTGAAATATGGAAAAAAGTAAAGGTACGTAAAATCCGAAACGTTCTAATGCTACTAACGTTCCAGTTAACGATTGTATCGCATTGTGTATCTTATCATTGGGTATATTTTTCTCCGACAAGAATTTGCTAAATATAATCGCAAAGTAAATAGAAAATTACAGACTATTGCTGGTACATCATTCGTTTTTGAGACCAATTGATTTGACTGGGCCTCCGCCGCTTCACCGCGGCACAAAATGCGCGGTTATTTCAAAACACAAAATCGCACAAAGCTGCCCGCATTGCATCCACAGCTATAACCGTAACCGTTTGAAATATATAAATAAGAATCATAATAATCACAATCCAGATTTTTTTTTGATCAATGGCAATCAACGTTTGGCTTTAGTAGATGGTCACAGCGCAAAATCCACTGTTCTAGCCATTACGTCTTTATCAAAACAATGCCAAAACGGCACGCCATCTAAGCATGGCCTGTCCTGATCCTGTGCCATATTCTTCTCTTGTTCCTTAGAGTTATTCATTAAATCTACGCGGTTTCGTATACGCATGTTTGAAACTGCTTCTGCTATCGCTGTGGAACAACCGACAGTATGGACGGATTGAATATAATCTTGACCGAGTTA
The DNA here is from genome assembly GCF_002443255.2 of Varroa destructor. NCBI lineage: Eukaryota > Metazoa > Arthropoda > Arachnida > Mesostigmata > Varroidae > Varroa > Varroa destructor. The sequence goes on along the minus strand of NW_019211454.1, from coordinate 9,108,574 downwards.
GGCTGATCTTCATTGACGTTATCCAGCAGCTACTTCAAGAATGTGCGCCTGGTCCTACTCCTGTTACATTTGTCCATCGTGAAACATGAATTATAACAGTGATGATTATATTAATCATCGATATAACACAATAAGACGACTCAAATCATACGCGATAATAAATTGTCTATGTCCGCAAGATTGTTTTTGCTGATGTTGAAACTCATATTCTATTGCCTGCTCTTACCGCAGCAGCCGCGTCTACCGTACCTCTCGCGCGTGACCCACGTCTTGAAAACGTGATGTCGAAAAAGCAACGCGGTTCAATCGGTAACGCATCCGTTTCCAATGATAGATATCGGTGGCATTTATGGCCGGATGGGAAACGGGGGCTTTTGCCCTGTCAGGTAGATAACTGGACGTGACGTGTACGAGATGAAAGAATAAAATTGCCAGAGGGAGTACATTGGTGGAAAATGAAGGAACAAGTCTGCGGCAATATGTTGGCCTGTTTGAATCTTTATAGAATGTGGCCGTAAATATTCATGGGACGGTGTACTGATGCAGTCTGCTCAACATTACCAGTGTAGCATCTATAAAATTATGGAAAAATTATAAAAATTTGATATTTGCAGGATTCGTGAATTTGGATGTTGGAAATTAAACTCTATTTGTTGGAAGTAAATCCGAAGTATTTTCAATAGTATTCTACTGGCTTGTGATAATGGTTGATCGCGCCGTTTGTCCTTTGGTAAAAGGTAAAAACAGAACTGCGTTATCAAGGTAACTCATTTGTGTAGGATGTCAACTCATTGATGCAGTTTCACTGATTGGTTTCTCTGTGTATGTCGAGGCTTCCAGGTTCCTGATTAAGAAAAAAGCGGAAAACATTATAATATTCATTAGTCTTATATACAAAGAGAAAATCTATAGGAGTGGCGCTGAAAGCCAGGATGAGTTGAAACCTGATTGCCGACAGATGGCGACACAAACTAAACATAAAGATTTGCCGTCATCTATCGTATGATTGTTTAATAACAACAATACTGTTTTCTAATATGCTCGCGTTTCAACATTGTTGTTATACAAAATGCTGGCGCAGGATATTGAAGATGCTCACATCGCAATCAGTCGTTTTCGTACCCGTCTGCAGTTCGTTACACCCAAGCAAATATGGTCAAATGCGTCGTTCTAACACGGCTAGTCTCATTGCCATTTCTACAAAATAATCATCCGTGTCAGTAGGTGTGCCATCAAAAAGTCTGCTCTCCAAATTCGGCTAGCGTATCATAATTACACGCGCACATGGCTCTGTACAGGCTAAAAGTCAGATAACCACGAAAAAAAAATTAAAAAAAAAAAAGAGCAAAAAATCTCTCTCGGCTTTAATTCGACGTAGATAAAAGTTCGATGATCATTTTTGTTCATTACGTAGCCACGTACTACGTCTGTCGCCAGGAACTGCCGTTCAGGGTCGTTGTCGACGGCATGCAATTTTTTCATGGGCATACTGGCCACTGGCTTATTAGCCAATGGCAAACGCAAGGAAACAAATAACGTTATAATAGTCATGAAAGAACTACAAGAAGCTCACAGGGGACAGCGTCGTCAGTCTGTGCGTGGGAGTCCGATGTATCTCACAGCGGCAATGTCTGTTAGCCGAGATTAAGGGAGCTCAGGGCCGCAGTACCCGTTCACAGTTCAGGCGTTCATACTCCCGAACACTGTTAAGCACTAGACGCTGCGTAGCATCACCATCAATCAGTGACGACGCACCGTTGTGCTATCGCTTTGGTACGGTCAGTCTCATCCGGAAAAATCGCCAGAGTCTGATCGAACTTTGAGATGTCAAACTACTTTTATTATTCGTAACAGATTGATTTTACAGCCTCGGCTTTTACCGAACGCCAGCATATAACCATAAAAAAAAACTGGCAGATCCGTGCGACATCAATGCGGCTCCGTACATGGTGCCCGCGGTCCGCTGTATTTCCACTTCCGGACAGCCTATTCTGTCGTTAGTGTCGTTGCTTTTTTGTTGTTCGAGTTTGACGCACAATTATGCCCAGAGTATCCACTCGAGCAGTGTATGGGTCGATAACAGCGTATCAAAAATATCGTGTTGATTGCGTTCGGCGCCCTCTTCCGCTACAGTGACTGTCATCGTTAGAGTCAATGTGAGCTGCGACCACTCAGCCAGGCGACAAAACAAAGCGTGTCGTTGTTGTGATGATTGTTGCCCTATTGGTTTAATGTTCGGCATTACTAGCTAAGGCAATAGTGCCATACGGATACACGTTGTGCGTAATCAGTGCATCACCGTCTAAATTGATGATTCTTAAAAAGAGTCTTTCCGCGATAACACCCCCCGCTGCTCCCCAGCCAACACAAGTGATACAGTTGTACCAGTTCCCCGCTTGACCCCTCTCGTTCTTCTTTGCCATTCGAACATAGCTCTATGCACTTCATTATATGGAAAAAGTTAATATTCATAGTTCAGAAAAGTCGCCTGGCTTTGAACTTTTTCCAGTATTTTAGCGGCAGAAGGTAAGAGAACAAAGCCGAAAAGGTTGTCCGGCGCAGATGACGTTTTTGTCTTGATGACGAACCTTATCTTGTTGACCTAACTTACGCATCCTGATTCTATGCATGACCACAAACGATAGCTCCACGAGAAGACCGGCGTTTACGTTTGTTATTAATTTCGAACAGGTAAATCGCAACGCTAAAGCAAGCGAGAATCAAGCGATGCCAATTCTCTATCCGTTACGGTAAAAAGCACGTTATTCTATCTTTAGACAATACTATAATGTAACGCGGCTAATACCAGGAAAACCGAACGACAGACATTTTGTTAGTAAGTTGAGGTCATTTCCTGTCCACACCAAAATCGACAACTACAATTACAATCTTTTTGCCACATAAAGGTAAATCAATGACTATAGGAAACAATATTTCGATAGCTAGATAGATATATTACTTTAATTGAAGAATTCTATTCATTGTTGATGCGAGCACTTCGGACCGTTGAAGGTTGAAGTAATAATAATTTTAATATAGCTTTAGCCCTGTCGTATTAAAAGCTTACCTGCATTTATCAGATATAATGAGATAGCAAATTACATTGTTGCCTATTATTATTACCGCTATTATCATCGTTATCTACGTTCGATTTGCACACGCCGAAAAGCATTCACACAATAAATGGCAGGCAGGTGACAAAACACCGTAAGCGGATGACGGGTACGAGATAATTTTACTTTTCGTTATCATTACGTACGGCGTTAAAATAGATGATCCTGATACAATAAATGTATATAATACAATGTTATTTTTTTTCTATTCCTGTTCATCAATTCAACATCTCGTAGAAACTGGGCTCGTTTTGCGTGTTTGTGTACGCGCTTGCACTTTTAAGTAGAAGAAAGAAAAAATCGTTTTCGAACAGTGGACGTCTGAAACAACGACGGCGACAGATTCAGGAAACGGTGTGAATTTTAACACGCGCACACATTTTTACCGTGAGGCCGCGTTGACCACCAAATCAAGTTGCTCAGTATAATTATTACGCTCGCGTATTTTTCACATCAAATACTAACAGTAGTAACACACTGAGCCGGCTAAACGGGATCGCATTTTTATGATGTGGATATTATTGTTACTTCGGTTATGTTAGGTTCATTAGAAAATATGGTCCCATTACTGCCCTGTTTGTTGCTATGTTACGTTTGCTGCGAATTCGATCAATAAAACATTGGCGCCAGAAGCAGGACGAGCAGACGCGCGGCCAAGAGACTACGACACATATGACTCAGCGGTACTGGTTCATTAGACGAAGCCGAACAGCGGGTGTTTGGGTAAATCCTCGACTTCGCCATCGTTTTGGCCTTGTACTTTCGTCTCTGCGATATTCTGCATTTGTTTCGTGTAGCTCTGCCAATGAGTTCTGCGTTACTGACATCTGGCGAATTCTGTTCGCTCAAACATTGAATAGGAGGACGCGGAAATTTACATAGATTTCACTATTATGTTTAAGTATGCGTATGTATGTGCGCGACCGTGGGGTGCTGGTCCCGATCACGCAAATGTCATCTCTGTTACATAGACGAGGCTTGCGGTAGCAGAGATAGCGGCGGTAGTGCCACTAAATAACAGATTGCTCCCGTTCTCGCTAGAAAGAAGAGCGAGAAGCGTCTCTCGCCAGCTATTATCTACTACCAGCGATCAACGCACACGGTTTTCGCTATCTGTTCCGCCGTCGTTTTCGTTATCCATTGGTGTACGGCCGCATGTCTAAGCCGCATGGATCGCTAGAGGAAACAATGGCGACGGCAATCATCCGGCCGAATATCACAGCAAGTTTCCTTCGTGATGCGGAGCCGGTGCTCTCAATCAAAGAGAAGCATTTCTTGAGTTAGTTTAGTCGGATGGTTCTTAGCCTGGCCGTTTGCGGCCTTATACCTTCTTCCATCACCAGCAACATCACTTATCGAGTCCTACGTTGGAATGCGTAGCAGAAGTACGCAAGGGTTGTTTGTTCTTACCATCGTTGGTTACTTTCATTGACGTTTTCGAGTGTACACCTACGTACGATTAGTATTCTGACAGGACAACGAGGTTTGTCATCGACGGAGTGAATGGGTGAGATTAGCAGGAAAGCAAGCTGCGATCCGAAAACAACGACCGGTCTCTCGTCCACAAAAAGACTAAAGGTGATATGCGTTTGACACGGTACCCAAATCGTGATATTCGATTGTACAATTCCGAAGTTTTATCTGTGCAAATTAGACATTGCCTATCTTGACGATGTTTTTATATCGTCCTCTAGCGAGATGTCATAACTTTGACGTAGGACATGTGAGAATCAAATAACGCGCTTGTCCATGCATGTCTTCGAAGTGTGAGTTTGTCAATAGGAATAAAGCTATTTGGATGATGTCACCGTAAAGGAAGCGCTCGATGTCACTTTGCGCTTAGCATAACGACAGCGGTAGCGGATTAATGATGACCATGTTGGAAACGAATTAAAGGCGGGGATCGCGCAGCGTGTCGTCAGATTGATCAGCTGATAAACGTATAGCTTTATTATGGCTTAAGAAGGATCTTAATGAAGAGCCAATGAAAAGCGATATGCCAGCTACCTGATAATAAGACGGGGGCTGCGACAACGACTGCTATTTATGGATATGGGTTTGGTAACTAGTGGGACCATAATAAATAGTACGAAGTGGAGAGACACATATGTAGGCTGCGTGCTCACGGGATCGTGCGCATCTCACGAGCTTCCGTAACGATAAAGTTCAAAGGGACCTCAAAGTTTGAAGTTACGTGATACATCATTTACTTGAAAGTTTATTGAGGGCAAAAAATCTTAGTTACCCCGTCCCCCAGCCTAGGCTCTGACAGAAAGTTCAGTCGAATTCATGTGCAATGAATAGCGGGCAAAAGAGCGGGAGAATTTAAAAATCAATCAGGTATTTGTGCGCATGCGCGGCATACGCAGGCAGAGTGGTTATCATTTGGCTAACAATGGCAGCTATGTTTCGTACCTAAAACTGGAATAATGAGTATTGAATAATAAGTCTATGAACATTTTGCGCATAAAAAAGAGTTCGGAATTTATTGATATTTTGCAGATAAGTGATGTGCACAATTCATACTTGAGTTACGCTGTAAAATCAAAATAATTCTTACATTACTATTTTTATTATTATAATGAAACAAACCAAGGTACATTTCCCTTACTCGCTCATGTTCTATCATGATGCCCCCCCCCCTCCCCAAAACACTGCACTGGCCGTTGTGACAATGTCTATCGAAAATATTTACTCTTGTCGACTACAATAGCAAATATAGAGAATTATTATACGGAATATCTTTACGAATGTCAAATTTTCAATACTGTTCAGTTCAGACCATACAAATATGATATGAGAGAGCGTCATGCACAAGTAGCATTTGTTTGCCTGTAATACGAATCACGATAATGATCACGTTGCCAAATGGTTACGCAACGAACTGTTCTACGAACAAGTTGACTCGTTCCTCCCAATTGCCAATACGATATCGTTTCGTAATACCGTCTGACATAACGGCAAAACGATTGTCGTTGTTGTCCAGCGCTTCATGATACTTTACCCGCATAGCTCCGAGACACGAGACTCGCTTCCAAATAGAAGCTTCCTAAACAGCTTTGCTAAGAATCCTTACTGTTGAGCAGTCACGAATGCCTGCTAAGGTCACGTAAATATTTGCTTATGACAGTGCATCGGCGTTCGCAGTAGTAACGACGGCAACAAAAACAGTATCAACAAGACGTAACGAAGGAAACAAGACGAAGGAGGCCAACTGACTTGCCGTAGCACAATACAATGACATACAACTGAAGACAGCAATCGAGCTTGTCTTTAAGCTATTGATCATATCTCAATCGCGGAATGGTACGTTAAGCGATACTTTTCTGCTCGTTTTCGGTCAGTTTTGCTTCTCTCATGCGGTTAAATCTGCTTCCAGTACGGTCATAGGCTCTGATACAAACTTCAGCTAACTTACTTGTGCCAATGTCGTGAGCCTTGTCGAGTCGAGAAGACTCAAAAAAGGCAGTGCGCTGAATAATACTTCACGTTCACATGCATTCATATAGCGCATACGCGTGTATTGTATACTGTTGGGGGCGATCTGAAGAAAATGTTTACTTAGAAACAAACGTTATTATCGATTTCACGGATCGAGCATAGATAAAGGCGTCACGCTAGGCTGATTCTATTCTTTGCTATTTTCTTTCGCGTCGCTCCCGTGGGCAGCGGGGCAATCTCGGTTGTGCATCTCGATAGCGACAACACGATAAAAACGACAACAGTACCAGGTTGCGTCAATCGTTACATTACAGCGTTGTACAATGTATACATATATATTCGTATGCATGATTTCCGGCAAGGTCCGCTCAACGCGATATCCACTACCCTCGAATCGTACTATCGTCAATAGCCATCTCACTGTGTGATAAAACCGCTGACGAAAGAAATATAACAGGCCACCTGCTGTTCAAGCGCTCGCTGTTCAAGTCGGACAAGAGATCACAGTCAAGTACCATAGGGTACAGCATTGTGCTGCATAGATATTTCGTTTTGTGACCGTGCAATAGCTAAGGCCCAACACGTATTGAAATCTCCCATTCATAAACTCTGCACTCACGGGACGAGCAATCAATCTAGCGATAGCCGGAGTCCTGGCTGGAAACCGGAAGTGCGAAAACGCTTGAAATGATCAAACGAATCGTTTCAAGGTATTTAGTGATCTTGCATGTGTGTTGTCGACAGCCAGCGTCGAGAAACACGCATACCTTTGTACGTGAAGGTCGTGTCCTGTGCACGTCTCACCTTTTCTAGCGTTAGCTCGGACAAAGTATATCTGAAACGTAACTCTCGAACTTGTTATGTTTATATCATTTCTATGTATTATAATTCAGTGTCCAATTTGAACGCAACTGCAGAGCAGCTAGCTACTGTTCTTGATGGCAATCTTTCTACAGTGTGATTTGAAAAGTTTCGGTGATTAAGGTTTCGACACTAAAAAAAACCTATTATCACAGATATTTTAGTGACGGTACATGTGCCCCGACAAATTTCGTCCGACATCATTTCCATTTTTTGTTAGCCACAGTTCTCATCACTACTCGGAGACAACATCTACGTTAATCCAAGCACAATCGGCAAGCTTCGCCACTTCGTGAAGTGCCTGTTCAGTTTGAATTCCACTTGTTGTTCGACTGCCTAAATAATACACTTTGGCATCGATCTATTGTTAAAGGCGGTAATCGAGTTCCTTCAAATAATCAGATTTTTTTTTAAATTTTCCTGCCACGCCTCGTCTCTTTAACTTAAAAACCTCGTCATACCCCTCTTTTCTTCCTAATTATCCGCACTTTCAGATTGATCTCTCTGGTAGCACTCGACCAAACATGTAAATGCATATATACTTATTCACACATAACTGCTATAAGGAAAGGAGCAGCAGCAGTACAGATTACCTCAAAGACCGTAATTTACCCTCACGATTTAACCTATAAAAAGGCCGGTGCAAATCGAATATGTATATATAGGGAAACAAAAGTAGCTGTCGGTAACTTATAGTAGCAGGTTTTTTCTAATCTCGCCAAATTCAGTCGATAGCGGACGCTGCTGCAGCACGAAGAACAGTTCCTTTTCTTTTGAATGGTTTTGAATATTTTTGTGTACAAAGAAGAGTCGTGTCTGCTGCAATCACTCTAACTATTAGTATTAACTGGTGATTTTTACTCTAATATTGATAAAACCGTCACCACATGGTTTTAGCAATATTAAAGTACAATCCGAAAAGCGGCGGCGGCGGCGGCGGCGGCGTTCGGTAGGTTAACATAACGTCATTATAGTGGATTAGTAAGGATGAGTTAGGATTACTAACTACGTTATCCTGCAATAGCACAGTGTTTGCTAAAAGACACGTGGTGACTTAGGTTTGAAGTCGGACATAAACACGCACTTCTATTATACGAGAGGCCAGCCATCTGGATTAATGCCTAAAGCCTGTCCTCGACATTGAGCTCTAATAATTTATTTCTAACACTAGTTACAACTAGATGCACTGTTATGTACGTTAAGATATGGAAGCGTTGATCGACCAGATCATTATGCTGTTTCAGCATTAATTTGACTTAGGTTTTGTTGATGAAGTTTAGATCGATAACATGCATGTATATGTTATCGATATAAACTTCACTGGCTTTTACCAAGAAATCCGCTTGAAAAAGTCAACATACGTCTGAAGTTGCATACGACTACGTAAGAATATGCATGGTTTGTCTAGAACATAAAGAATCGAAGAAGGTACAATATATAAGGCAGTGTAGCGGTAGGGCGTCATTGTATACCTGATACCAGCTAAAATTATACCTGCTCATGTGGATTTTTACATACCCAACAAGTGTCTCATCTTCAACGTTGAACGATTAAAGGCGGGGTAGTTTAATGCGCACCCGTGAGTGCGTCGCCGTGATAATGACGAACTCGTGGCCGTAGCTGGTTTAAGTTTCAGCATTGGAAAATGGTCACCGTATCGTTTCAAAGGTTTATTGCCCAAATAGGTCCAGCAACACCCATCCCGGCTAGACGTTCTCGTGACGCCAGGTCCTCGATGTCATATCGAAGAGGTTATTCCGAGGACCTGTTCACAAGCTTAGAAAAGCAAACGATTAGCGGCTATTTGAAGAGCATTTGTTCATCATCCTTTCAATAGCTCAATGTGCTTATGGGTATAAGCATACACACAAAGCCCATTCTGTCGCATGCTAAAAAAACATTTATCTAAGGGAATCAGATACACTGTAGTATGAGCCGGTATCTCATTACAACATCTTGCCCATATCTTTCCCATGCAACTAAATAAGCTTGCACTGTTAGAACATTCGTTATCTACTTCCAGACCCGTCGTTCAACAGTCTGCCTAAACATCACTGGTGCCCCTGATATCGTCGCTTTCAATAACGTTTTGCCACTATCTTAATCGAAGCAGCAGTCGATCTTTTCTTCTCTTTAATATTGTGCCGAATTAGCTAGATTTACATTCGTCCACCATGACACACGATGACCGTTAGTTGTACATTAGGACTTGTACAACCTTCGGTATCTAACATATACCTGCCTCGAATACCTACGCAGCCTAATATATTATAGATAATGCTATACGCATGAACCGCGTCGTCTTGCACGAGTGATAAATACTAAATATCTATTTACCTATCTATCTATCTATCTATTGTCTGGCGTGGGCAATAGCTGAGCAGGCGTCTACCAGATATTATAGCCCACGGTGATTTACGCAGTAATTAGGAAGGTTCATTTGTTTTGCGGTGATTACAAATACAAGTATAAAATTAATTTATTACTTCACACATTTTATCAAATAGGTTGTCAATGGTGCTTAAATGAAATCTAATTATCCTACGTAGATCTTAATCTTGTCTAAGATATACGTTGCTATTTGCATACATCAGTCGTCGATCTTTTTTTTCATTATATTTTTCTTTTCGTTGCGATCAAACGATGGACTTTAATGAATTATCTAACCCGATTTTATAACGCTGCGCTAAAAGATTTGTTGTTATTTCTATAATCTATATAAATCAGTTACTCGTTTAACTATAAGTCAGTTAGTTGTGCAGCAAAGTATACTTTTCAATGCATTAATTAGCAATGAATTAATATCCGCAAGATTTATCTGGGCGGATTTTCTGTGAAATCACTTTCTAAACGGGTATTTCAATGGGTACCTGTTGAATCAAACTTATTAAAGGTAAGTTCATGGTAGGCCTGTAGAAAATCTAATGTTGCCGTACAAGAATTTTCTGTTTATCTATAATTTGGCATGCTACGTTATGAACTCAGTGAAGCGTGCCGTTACTTAATTGTTTGCTTCTATCCAAATGTGTGTAATTTTTATTGTGAGGGCTACGATCTATCCCCTCACTGAGTTAAAGAGATTAAATAACAATATTATTTGATTTAACAGAACTGTATTCTATTATCAATTCGTAGACAGCAGCAGAAGCTGGAGAAAACCTATCCCCATTCAAAAATTTCGCAGCATTTACCCTAACAACTGAACATACACATTCTAGGGTTCGTTCGTTTGAAATACGTTTATTTTCTAATTATCTGTGCGCTGAAAAAAATGCTTCCGTTAACTACCATTGGTCCCGATGCATTTCGCGCATCCTGTATTAACCCACTCTTTTGGCGAAATTGTTCTCGTCATTTAAACCCAACACAACGCATTTGCTCGCCTATATGCACTCGAATTGCCGCCTGCTCGTAGGCATGCTCGTAAGGCCAAATACAGTCATTAATTGTTAGCATTTTTGCGTACTTGTGACAGGGTTGAGTACAGGTCCTTACCGAGTATGTTTCATGTACTTCCAGTACTCTTCCCGAAGTAACGGCTTGGTAGAGTTCATGCTCTACCAAGTCGTTAATAATAATAACAATAGTGTTATTGCGGATGCGTTTTTGTTTTCGCGCGTCCACAATACCGAACATATTAATCACAATATTCAAATGTTGGACATTTTCGGTCGAGTGAAACTGAATCCTTGACTTGAAATAAATTGAAAAATTCTATATGTATCGGTTTGGCCTAGACGCGCGCCAGTACCCTTAAGTGTTCATCTACTTTTGGATACATCTTGTAAGCAAACTAGGACAATCATTTAGCACAAGGCGCCTCATACAAAGTTTGATGTGATTTTCACACATTACATTCGTTCTCTTTTCGTCTAACGAACAATATATGTTGTTAACTTTTCCCATGGCCGAGATACCGTGCCTGTCTGTCTATCGCTAGCTATCGTGGTGTCACAGTTAGCTCTTTTCAATAACCAGTCTTCTTTTACATGCCGACATTCGCATTATTTCCAAGTCTCACTCTTTTTCCTCATTCGAAGTCTGCAAGAAACTGCAGGATGAGGTGAGAACAATGCGCCGCCCTCAGATGCCACTTCATATCGAGGAAGAGCTTTAATAGACATTGGTAGAAGTAGCTATTGAAACTAGTCATGCCCGAACGTACGTCGTGGTAAATATACTGTCTTGACACAGTTGAGCTTCTTGCGTCACCGTTAGTAGACGCTGTAAGGTCGATGTCTCGATAGTAACGATCTTATCTCTGGCACTTTTTTTACTAATTTTGACCATTTTTACAGTATAAATCGTTCCCGTTTTTTCTTGAACACGTCGGGTGTTTTCGCGTCCCTTTACCCGTGCATGTATAGCAGCGTCGGTTAATCGTGTTGAGCGCATAATTGTACGAGGCGTTGCGGTGTGTACATAATATATATCCTGCCGTTAGCCGGCTAACGCACAATGGCCAAGTTGTCGGTAAAATCAGGTTTGGTGATTATTATTATTGTACTATATATTATACTGATGAAAATACTGTTTAGGGTAGTGAGGGCTGGTTGTTTTGAAAGTGTTGAGAACTGCTCGAACGAAGACCCAGCTGCGAATGCTGTGATTGCTTTGCCGCTGCTCCCGCTGCAGGGCAGGGCGAGAATCTAACACCAAACAAGAAGACCATAAGAAGATGGGGGAAAATGAAGATCAAAATATAGATCTGGAGAGACCGACGTAAAGGAGCGCAATAGAAACCAGAGATGAGGCGCCAAAAAGTGCAGACGACACTCGGTTGATAAACAACGTTTAGAACGCTATCGGAAGTGTCGGCTTGAGCTCCACGGTCTATCGTCACGATGTTTGCTATTTTCATTGAGGTGCGAAAACCCAATCCGATCGAGTCTCACAGAAAATGCCACAGAATCGATTGCTAACTTGTATTTAGATTTTGGTGTTATTTGGTAGCTTCATTTTTTGTTCCAATCGTCGATGCTGTACGATTTCGATCGCTGGATGCAATGTCCTTTTCGGTTTTAGCTACCCCAGATCTGCTGAGTCGGTGCATTGCAGCGGTCGACGACCCCGTCGCACCCCGAACAAACTCCGTTGATCTACACAACACAACGTTAACGATCGTCGCGTAGTTGCACCGCTGCCTCGAGCGAGGTTTGACAGCCATAGCTAAAAAAGCGTTCGAGACAGGTCGCGCTACTACCAGCCGAAGTATTAGTATCGATAGACGTACTTATGGCTGTGGAGCAAGGAGTAATGGCAATACTTCCTGTCTATTTTTGGCATCTACTGATTGCAGCGACATATGTTCTCGGTGGGTGTCCTACTCGACCCAGGCGTATTGCTAGGCACGATTCTCCACAATCCTCTATGAAACTCTCATATGCAGGTGTTCTTTTCCTATATTCTTTATGCGGGTCTACGTAATGTAGAATTAAAGAAACAAACAAAATCTCGACGCTGTAGGGAAACGGTGCTCTTTATAGGCACAACTCAAGGCGTCCATTAGGGGAAGGTTGAGTGTCATTTCGCTATGTCTGTTAAAAAGATGCATTGGATGGAATTAACTAAAGTCTCTGTTAACAGCGTTCATCCTCTTGCTCCCCGCAGCTGTAAAGTTTGTCATAACGTTACGCTTAAGCAAGAGATATGGCAGTTTGCTAACTTTCAATCCCTTCATTACACTAAGTGTTCGCCGACATGTATCCCAGGTCGGTTGTAAATGCAGTAGATTTTAAAGGGAATAAATCCCGCGTTTACGTTGACACGTCATCGACTGCGATCCACACAATACGAGTGCATCCTTTCGACGAATCTTGTCGGTCGATTTAAAAAAAACGTACGAGATCTATACCGACCCTCAATATTGACGACGAAATCTGTCAGTTGCAGTTCCTGTATCTGCTGCTGCTACCGCGAGAGTTCTTTAAATAACTAAGACAGCCGTCGCATATACTATTTTCGTCTACTGAATTTGTTATTACAATGAATAGGAATAAGGATACGTTAATGTATTTTAAAATGTCACTTGCGGATACTATCCATGGCGTAACTGGCGCTAGAGCTGCAAAGTTAGGTGTCGAGAATGGGCTAGGTTATAAAAAAAAATATGGCCTTTGTTACTAAGGCATAGGGTTAGTTTTCTGCAATATTTTTGTATCAAATTAGTTGTTTTTATTATTCTGCTATTATATATATATATATATATATATAAATTGATATGCAATTTTTCACTACGAACAGAACCCGTAACGCTGAGCTGATACTGGAATAATCATATTATTTCATAAATTTTTTTGATCTTGATGTATTTTAGAAGAGTTATTAACGAAATGAATATATCCCAGCACCCGGCTAGTCCTCATGTCGACTGACCTAAATAAGTGAAAATCTCGAGTTTTAATTTGGTACCACTGCCGTCACCTGTTGCTTTAGACAACTGGTAATTTTCAGCACAAAAACCCGTAATTTAAATGAACGTATTTTACTAGATGGAAAGAATAGAAAACTTCCAGCTTTTCATCGACACTGTATAACCACGCGTAATTTCATCTCGAACATTTTCGCCTACTCCTTTTCTACGGGTACGTACGGAAAATGACTTCGTTGCGTATCGACCTTTGGCCAACGAATAACCAGCTGTCCGTTGTTCTGCTGGCGCTGCTGTCCACAGCAAGAACAACAACAGCTACGGGACCAAGGGAAGCGTCACAGCGATTTTTTAGAGTTCGACTGTTTGTTGTTTCCCTCTTTGGCGTCGTCTCAGCTGTTTCCAGACATATAGAGCGCAAGCGGCGGCCAGCAAAACCAGCGATCGCCATTTATAGCTATTGTAAAAAATGATCCTAGGGGTCCTCCTGATAATGTCAACGACCAGATATACGTACGCACGCATTGGCAGCTTTTCATCAACGCAAGTGCACGACACGAAGCCCGGCTCGAAAGTTAGCAGACGACGAGCTGACTCACGAGTCAACGGCCACTCGGTAGGCGACAAAAAGGAACAACTCACAATGACTTGATTATTCAGTTGTGTTTGTCCCTGTGAAGCTCCTTCCATAGAGCTACGTAAATATGAACCATATTAGCAACGGCAGCCAAGAACAAGAACACGCCGAGCTGTGGGTATCACGCGATCGAAATGAGGGACAGTGGCGGGCAGGAGCGGTCAAATATCCGAGGACCTGAGTACCCATTAGCATCATCACCATTATCATTCTTATTTATAAGCGTATATTCCAGATAGATATACGCACTAGCAAACTTACAGACTTGTTTATGATATGAATTTGTGTTGAACACGCACAGCTATCGACGTTTTTCATATTCTGCTGACCGGCTGACATTTTGATCGGTTTGCCACTGTATTTGTTTGTGCACTCGTTGTGACAACGACGTAGATGACTTTGTTCAACTATGCAGCGTCGTTCGACGATAGATCAAGGAAGACGGCAGTGTTCGGTTGCAAGCGGGAAAAAAAAAGGACACAGAGAACGTCCGAAGAGCGCTAAATCGCTGTGGGGAATGGCGAACTGTGGGGCATATTCAAAGAAAGAAGGGCGGAGTTGGGATCGCTTCCCGTGCCCGTACACTCGAAAGCTTGCTCGAATTCTTATACGTTTCGGCCATATCGTATAATACATCACCGAAGTCGCGTAAATGTTTTCGGTAGCCAATCAGGACTGGATAAAGTGTAGGTTGCCGTAACGGGAGGGAAGTATTGCTACCATCTCCATTCGCTTGTCTCACGCTTCTTTTTTGAATCGATAGTTGTAATAGTGGTTATTATTTATATTATCATTGTCGCCTATTGTTGTTGTAATCTGCTGCTGTTTTGTCTCATTTTGTGTACGTACAGTAAATGCTCTCTATTAGAAATACGGAAACGAGGCTAGTGCTATGATGGTATCTGATATTACGTTGAATAATCGGGGCTGGGCTGGTTGTCGATTTTTGGCGATAGAAATGCGAGTTCGGTATGGAAATACCACCAGGAACTGATGGACCAATCTTCGATATACAATTATTTATTATACGGAATGTATATGCGAAACAGCATAAGAGTATCCTAGTCGAACGACTGGATTTACCGGCCATGCTCGACTCATCTATGATGGACGTCTCGTAAGGCAGTGCGGTACAAATCTGCTGATCGTGTGAATCTAGCGATAC
Organism: Varroa destructor; assembly: GCF_002443255.2. Lineage (NCBI taxonomy): Eukaryota > Metazoa > Arthropoda > Arachnida > Mesostigmata > Varroidae > Varroa > Varroa destructor. The sequence continues at coordinate 9,092,987 of NW_019211454.1, read as the reverse complement.
GAAATTCGAATGGTGTCGAACAGCGATTCCGTTCCCGCTCACAGTCATTCCCGTTCTAGACGTTGTTCTTAACGTCTGCGTGAGTAGCGGGAAGTTTAGATGCACAGTGGCGTGGACCATTATGAATGGATAACTGGAAAATGGACGATGTATGGAAAACACCACGAATGTCGTATGATTGCATCGTCTCTAATGTAAGGAGAATACAAAAAACATAAGATGCTTGCTTTTTAGAATAATTTTATGTACCTTGAATAGATATGAATGAATTTGCCCTTTTGATGTTTGCGCTAGCTTCCACCATCACTAGTATTGCCAGTTTCTAGTGAGTCAATTTCTTTAGTTGAACTGAAAGGGGTTTCAATGTTCTATCTGGTCCCTATGTTTTTCGCAAAGCGCACAAGGATTGGCGGTAATCGCTAAGCATCGTCACCTGAACTGATTCAAATCGATTGATCTACAAAATCTCTTAATACATGCATACACTTTATACAATATTCTTAAATGGAGGCTTCGGTTCGCAATCTACAGGGAGCTTATTTTTCGATACATTCGTCTTCTATACACGAATGTGTCGGTATGATGAGACGATAGTAAATAATCATCGCCACAAGCACCTACCCTTGCCTAATACAATGTAACGCGCATCTCTCAGTCGTCTTTTTCGGGTTGTTCTTATGTGTAGGCGTAATTACCGTGGACTTCGATGGCATGGGGCCTTTTTGATGCGTCGAATCTAACAGTCTTCCAGCAGGAACAACGAGAGCTTCTTTTAATCAGATTTAACTAACGAAGTGTACTGTCTAGCAGACAAAGCTGACATTATGTGACTCGTGACAGCGGTAGGGTAAATGCCCTCATTGTCCTAGTAGAAGACCTCGACACCTCAGTGTCTAACACAGTATTGTGCACAGGACTGAGGCGGGCAAAGGAAACACGGCTATATTGTCCACGATACGTTACAGTATGTTGACGAGAAAGATCGTGCATAAAATACGGAACCTTAGTGGAAATTCGTAAATGACACTGCCACCACTTATCACATTTGACCTCCTCTTTCTGCGCAAATCGCTAACGCATTTAGACAAGAAAAACGTCCATGTTTTTCTTCTTCTTGAAGCTTTTCATTCAGAGGCTTACCTCTGACTTGTACTGAGCCGTGCTGCTATGACACAAACCAGATACAGTCTTTGCTATCCATGCTGTCCTTTCCCTGCTTAGGATCCTTATCCTATTTTATATATATCTATGTATGACGATCAATTCCTGATAAATTCTGATGTTGCGTAACAAAACTGTATTCAGAGGAATATGCTAGATGGCTATCAGGACTTGAAGCTTGTGCAGAGTATCGTATTCAATAAGCGGTGAGGTTACTTTAAAACGTATTATTATAACGACCACTGTATGCGGTCATTTTATAAGACAGAATTATGCTGCCTGTTTCTACTAGATAAGTTGGTACTCGGTTATCACAAGGCCACAGGATTAATAGCTGTGAAACGGTTTTGCAGACATATTCAGATACCTTCTAACATACATTAAAGAGCCACCACATAGCGAATAATAATAGTTGATACCGCTTTTTTGCATATGTCGTATTTGATAATGATTATATTAACAGCATACGCTTTCATATGGGGAGAAATGCGTGCCGCGTGACCAACGCCTGTTCTATCATTATAAAACCGGCGTCGCAGGGGTTGGCTGCGGAAGCGGATGTCCTTTGTCGTTGGGTGCTGTTGTTGTGAATTTTAATCTGGGAGCGAGTCGTGTCTTCATGTGATTGATACTTGTTTTGTGAGAGAAAATCTCAGCATTAAGATGCCAGAAAAAAATGGTTGTATGTTGCCGACATGACTCGGTCGCCGTTCGCATGATTTTCAAATGATACCTGCTACCGTGTTATATAATCACAGGACTCGATGAACGTCCAGATGCACGCAGTGTTATCGGTTGCCATGCATACATGTTACAGGTATGGTTAAAATGATTTTAGAAAACTTCTGTTCTAATTCGGATGCAAGGTGCTCTCTTGTTTTTCCATCCATTAGCTCCATGGGCCCAGGATTCGATTAGTCTACACATGAAGATACCAAACGAAGTGCAGTCGACTTCGAACGTATCCCACAATAATTAGCTATCGATTCCCTATTAAAGATCACGTTATGGTCGAGCCTGCAGGAAAAGAGACGGAAGCATAAAGCGGTGCGGCAATGGTGATCTTTTGCCAATTTAGCTAAAAACAAAAAATCCAGCCATTGGATAGGTCTAACGTTTAATTTTTTTTTTCAAAGTTTCTTTTGTCATAGAGCTTCCTCTTCGGACTTACTCTATATAGAGCCGGGAAGGTTTCCACGCACTGGGACATATGACTACCTTTAAATTTTTATTAAAACGGTATCCTCAGTTTTAATCTCAAGTATCTTAGACTATGGAACACTAAACAACACAACAGGCAAGAGCTTTCGCCTCTTACCGTTTCATCTACAGCACGCTTACGGCCCTCTACCGCTCGCTCATTTTGAGTATTCCGTGCATTTTATTTCTTGCCCGGTAGAATAACAAACATTGACACTTATGCACTTACAGAAGTAAACTATCCTATGGAGTTCATTGGCATTGTCGATAACAAATATTCTTTAATGCCAAATAACTAGTTTTTTAATTAGGTGTTGTTTAGTAAATGTTTCTTTTTTCGCTATTGAAAATAATGTAATCTTCGAACTATGTGCGAACGAGCTGACTATCGATAGCCATATTGATGTATTTATAAATTTAGTAGAAATGTTTCCCATGTCTTCGCTAATCTGATTTGAACTCTAATTACAAGTTTGATTTTGTCCAGTTGAGGTACGTTGCATTGAAAAATGGCTTAAAAATTACTGTTTCTCTCTCTTTTTTTTTAGATCCTAATTATTTTTTCTGTTTTTTTTTATGGCTCTTCTATATAGATCCTAATGTCGAAAGCGTTTTCATGGCGTTGCTGAAATCTAAAACGTTATATAAAGGGTATCAATTCGTTGCAACGATAAGACATTTTTTAGCCATTAACTGTTTTTTTCTCTGAGGTTATGCCTGGCGTCGGTGCGTATTATGTAAGTATGTATGCAAGTGTCTAGGGAAAAACAAGCTACTCCGTAATTAAATATGGCTTCCCAATTATTAATTCTACAGTTATAGTTCTTGGTGAGGAACAAGTTTGCTTTCAGTGAAACAGCTGTATGGACCCGAACATCGAGAAGCTGTCAAACTGGAACCGAGTGCTATTATAATTTCTTATAAGTGAGGAATTTATCTTTGATCTCGTTTTCTTTTTGCGTTGTTATCTCAACCGACGTTTGGCTTTTATCAGTCTGCAGGTATCGCCGAAAAATATCTTTATCCCTCTTGCGTTTCACCTGCAGGCCCCTTTCGTCTACCTCGTTATGCTTGTCAGTTCGTGACGACCTAATGTCGACCGCGGAGGAAGGAACTGTCAATATTTAAGAGATATGATTATGCACCGGCATAAAAGCCGGCGTCAGCATGAAACAAGTGGGGAGTTAGGATTGTAATTCTGCTCATTCTCTAATATAGTTTTTTATCCTTTTATTCTTCCGGTATTCCGTAAATTGTCCAGATGCTCAATGGAACGTGGATGAGTTTCTACACGGCACAGGTATCCGATAATTCCTAATGTACAGAAAAGTGGTAGTACAAGGAGCGGTTGTGTATTACTTCTCCAGTGAAACAATTCAAATAACTTAAAATGCTCTGTCCGAGCTAATGAAACTGTCCGGTTAGCGGGTGAATAACTTGTTCGGTCCTTGCTTTTGTCAGTGACTAATGCAAACTTACTCGTTGGCCCGCCCTTCCAGTCACTGACTCGAACCTTCATGCGTCATGTTACGCGCGCAGTGTTATCGCAATGTTTTTATACGATTTTCTTACTGGCAAACATTTCAATTATGCAAATAAAAAATTATCCAATTAAACCCGATCTCTTTTAGACCATGCTCGTAATCTGACGCGAATAGCATCAGTAATTGGTCACCATTTTCATACCAACGGTGTATTCATCTATCTTTTATAAAAAAAAAAAAATGTTTCAATATCGTATATTCGTAATATTCAGTATCACATTCGTACGTTCCCAACCTGCCACTCCGCCTTCACTTACCCACCCTTCAAAGGAAGAATACTCTGTTCTCCAGTTCTGGAAACAACCCAGTGTGTTTGTGTTGGTCTGTAGGTATGTATGGCACTGTCAGCCTCTTAAAACACCGTCAGGACTTATCGAGACGTAATGTGTGCCTTTGAGGAAATCAACGTTGCGTTCCTCCTTTACGCATGTAATAGTTTTCACTGGTTCTAGGTGGGTTCATTGCTGCAGAGCTGACAGTGGCAATAGTTACCTCTGCATACATTATGCACTTGCTAAACGTAGGCCACTGATCTGTGGCCTTATTGTTGTTGACAGTCACTGCGATATCCAACGTGGCGTCTTCAACACTCAGCATTCATCCAACGACAGCCACATTTGGGTCACGAGAAATTTGTCGGTTCTGTAACAGTTTCGTGGTGGTCACCGTCGCAGCTTCCTTTGGGTCAAAAAATTAGTCTCTAGCATTACCGCTGTCGAAGTTTCTATCATAGCAGTGGCACCAGTAGTACTATTATTGGCATTATGTTGACATAATTATCTTCATTATCAGTGCTCTTATACACATTATTATGATTGTATAAATCGACCATTAGACACAAGTAAGAATAATGCGTTAGGTCACCCAGTAAATGCCAATTTCTGCCACCCTACAAATGGGTGCGCTAGAAATTTGAATCGAGAGGAACTGCAGCCGTCCTGGCTCCAAGCTCGTTTCGTCTATGGAGTGCTGTGTACGTATCCGTCGGCGACACGAATGAAAATCGCGTGGGTGCGCGAAACCATCGCCGACTGCCACTTTTTTTTTTGCCGTCGTTGCCTTCTCTTTCTCTCTCTCTCTCTCTCTCTCTCTCTCTCTATATATATATATATATATATATATATATATATATATATATATACGCGCTAACGCTGAAGTACCACGTAAACTCTACATACAGTTATCGCTGATTGTGGAGTGGCTTAGATTGTTCAGCTGCGTTAGTTTGTTTTGCCAGAATCGAATCATCCGTTTATCTGTCGATATGTCGCGATCTTTCTTCGTTTGGAACTATCATCCTCCATTAACTGCTGAAGCAGACGGTATAGTTGGAACTGCTGCCTTGATCTGATAATGTTTCTCATTCTTATCACTTGTATCTATCTATAATTTTTATCTGTGTGAACTATATAATGTATGGATGTGGTCATATGATTTCACGTATATTTTTTTGATTGCTAGTTGTTGCTGTTGTTTTTGTTCTTCGTTTGTTTAACGACACCATTGCGTTTTAACGAGACGTCGGCGGCGTCACGATTTCAGGGCGTCCCACGGTTAAATTACATGCGTCGTTATCATTATGAGGACGTGCTGACGTAGGTGAAGAGCTAGAAATGTTATCACCAAATCGCCGGCGGCTGGTTGTTCTTATCTATATCATTGATCTGATCTCGTTTGCTGGGTGCGACCTGGAGATTTGTATTAATTGGGAGAGCCCAAACAGGGGATCACTTTGCGTACGGTGGACGTCACGCGGCTTCTATTTTTGCGCTTTGCCCGCCTGCTATGCATTTGTGAATGCAATTAAGCGCGCAATTACGTTCGGAGTCTAGCGGGGCGGTAATATACAAGTCAAATTCTGGAACATCGCTTCTTCTTTTTACGACAACTTTAGTTCTTCAGTTTACGACAAAACCAATTGGACTGGGATTCTGATGCCAAAGTGGACTTCCTGCGATATCAGTGTATGTCAGAAACCACTTTGTAGCTATAATTTTTTTTTATTTCTCATAAAAAGGTTTACTAAAGATAGGCTACAGAGTAACTAAGTGAACATTTTCATAATGAATTTAAGTCACACACAATTTTAATTTGGGAAGCGACAGATTTGGCTATATTGTACTTTGTAGGATCTCTCAGAACTCTCCACCCTGGAGGCTTCAGTGTATTTAGTATAGTCCACTGGGGCCTTTGCCGCCTAAGGTTAATCGAGCACAATGAGTCTCCTGCCTTCAGAAAAAAAAGTACACTCACACTTAGGTCCGTATTGAAGGCGAGCTGTCTGAAATAACACTTCATGGTTATACTGGATCTAAAACTCGAAAGTGGTTCATATCAGTATGCTCACCAGACGAATTAACTGTTCGGAGCCATTAATATCTGAAAACACTGTTAAAATGACGCGTTTTCGTCGTGCAGTAGAAAGTCCATTAGAAATATTAACGTGAATTGTTGAATTGGTCGTATACTTTACAAACTTCCAGCCGTGTCAATACTGTGACTAGCTTTAACATATGTTTAATGAGACAACCTGTCATTATTGCGATCTGTCTGCTTTTTTTCAGGGGAAAATTCGCTACGGTCCGTCGCTGTCGTCATATCGAGTCTGGCCGCGATTTCGCAGCGAAATATCTTCGAAAACGTCGAAGGGCAGAAGATGTGCGGCACGAGTTGATACATGAAGCGCTCGTACTTGCGTTGGCAGATAGTTGTAAAAGGATCATCTCCCTCAAAGAGATCTTTGAAACGCCCACTGAAGTTATACTCGTTCTTGAGATGTAAGTTGAGCGTGTAAGACAACGATCACGTTTTTCTTTGATGGCGAAGATTCTCAGCGGACCTTATCCGTTAAGTTAGCGAGCTTAGTATAATAGAAATTATTAACCTATGTTTGTTGCCTTCCTTATTAGTACTAAAAGTTAAGTGAGAACTAACCTCACTTGACACTCTTGAATTGACTCTCAGGTGCTACTTTTATGACAGGTTTCGGTTCTGTTGTTTAGCATTGCTTCGGGGAGTTTTCAAGGAAGAGAATTAGTATGAACAGACTGAAGGCTCAATTATAACCTAATGCTTTTTCGTAACTGATGACCACCTCGGTATCCTTGTGTAGCACTGCTTCAGGAATCAGTTAAGCTTGGTGGCTTAATATAAGCCATTTGAAGGGGTCAAGCAGAAGAAGTAATGACTATCTTTACAGCTTTTGTTACTATTCAAATCCAAATATGTCTACGCCCAGATTAGAAACTAGACTACTAAGTGTCTTCCGGTCAGCAGGCGAGCGCGTTGTCATTACTCTATTGTGATGATAGTACCCCGTCTACATATATAGATTACATACAGCTCTCACCAATTTCTCATACGATCTCTAGTTTATCAGTCTCAACCGGGTGATGTCTAGTACCGAAGCGCTGTTTGTTTCAAATAGAACGATAATTGTTAGGACTACCAAGACGTTTTTAGTGCCTGGCCAGTAGGAAGGTTAATAGGTTTTGCGGTCTTTGCCCTTCCACTTCTATGTCGGTTTCACATTAATTAAAATCTTTGGGTAGCGTAAAACAACAGCTGCTTAAATATTTTACCACAAACATATTATTACTGCTATCGGGAATATTCCTATTTAGCTGAAAAAAGGACAATTGTGGACACCTACTGCCCTGTTGGCTTGCCGACTATGAGCGGGTAAGTAGAGACTCTGCACTGAATGGCCTACTCGAATGACTTAATTGTTGCGACTATTTTCAGCGAATAGCCATTTCGGTTTATCCTTTCCCTCTGACGCTCTATCAATCTGAGGTTGTTCGTATGTTGTATATCTGCGTCGTTGCCTAAGAGCGCGTAAACACGTGGCTCAGTACGCTGCAACCGTTTATTGCATCGTCATTGTACAATTAATGTGCTACTGCGTCACGAAGCGCCGCAGCGTATCATTGACTTCCACCACTATATTCAATATCTACTACTGAGATTTGAAAATAAGGATTTTCAAGGATCAAGATCAACTCTGAATTCCTTACTTGACATACGCATACGTTACAGGCAATTATAGTATATGATTATCCGCCGTGCTTATCCCAGGGCAAGTTTTACTTACGTAAGGTAAATCGTTGCCATCTAATCTTTCAGCTTTTCTATTCTCACGACAAGCAAGCGGATTCAAATTTCTATCAAAGCTATATATATTACGAGACATTCAATTATTGTTTTCAAGGCTATTTACCTACCTGTCTGACAGTCCCTTTAAGACAGGTCAACTTAAACGGTCAGCGAACACCGCAGCCGCTTGTAATGCGCACGGCGAATCATATACTCTTGATACATTGTCTTTACGTGTCTGACCTTGTGTTGTCATGGGTACGTGTGTGTAAGTATATATCGTGTGCTGTGAACGCGTCTATTCGTTGCCTGGCCACTTTCGTTGAAATCGCTTTTTTGCTTACTCGAATCAAATGAAGTTCCGTTGAGCTGAGTCAGTTTTGGCTCATCTGGGCGTCGTTGCCCAGGGGCCGGTTCGTCAGGTAGTTTGCCCATCGGGCGTAGATGTCTTCTATAGAAAAAAGACGATAGATGGCATCACTATCTCTGTACCACCATTGTGTCTTCGTGTGTGCCTGTGCTCATTTGAAACACTGAACCCAGTGTGTCCAGGGCTTATATTAGCGATTGACTAGTCGGTGAAAGACATCCGCGAAAATTTCAGCATTTCGTAGTAGCGTAACGCAGAGTTTTTCGTTACTTACTCCTGTCCAAACGCTGCCGGCCGCAGCTTCAGGTTAGTCGCGATTTCTATTCCCGTAAAACAGTCAGAAACGTTACTTGAAACGTTACAGCTGTAGAAACTCGTTAAGTAAAGCCATTCCTAGGTAATAGTTTTACCGGAGTATCTCTGGTTAGAACAAGATGCGTGTTTCTTGGTGACGATATATGATGGTGAATTATACTTTGATACGCATTGGTATACGAGTGTTATCGTGAAGGCTTATTCTTCCGCCGTAGTGACTGTTTTCGCGAAGAAATCGATTGCAGTTAATTAGCGCATCTGTGTCGTACAACGTCGAACTTGCAGCTGGCGCGTTATGAAGTAAAACGCAAGTTTTCAAGTGGTAAACTTGTAACACATTTGTCAAATTCAAGTATTTGTCGTACAGCTGCTGTTCTCGTTAGGGGCGTATTTTTTCGAGTTGGGAACTCGGTTAAGCAATGCTATTTTGAACTTATTTCACTTGTTTGATTTTCGTCTACAGGCTCTGCTCAGTCTTCGGCCTCAATCAAAGCCTCATTTCAGGTTCTACTATTGTGATCACCTGCAAATAGGCGCTGCAGAAAAATATTGTTGTAGAGTTTCCGATGTGATTCCCCGTGTCATTGTAAATAAAAATGTAGGCCGAAACTATTTTTTTTTTTCATTTGGCAAATACATTTCCTCTGCACACGGGGTAGAACCTTTTTTCATTTTATTTTCTCAAAAAGTTTCATTTTTAAAGCACAAAAAGCACTTTTGTTTTTGAAGTTGAATGACCAACTGCAAACGTCTTTCATCTTGCTATACGGTTAAAAAGAACTATACCTGTTTCTTGAATTGCGCGCGTAAAAAACTGTTATAAGGTCCGTTATTGAGTTACGAAGCGTCGCTTTCCCAGTACGACACGAATTGTATTTACCCCTCATAAAGCACATCACTATTATTATATATAATCTATTTTTACACTATTCACTGCAGGGCTGCCGGAGGTGAACTTCAACACGTCCTGGATGCCGAGGACTGCTTGCCGGAATGTAGCGTGAGGCAGCTTTTACTGCAAATCGCCGAAGGTTTGGCATTTCTTCATTCGCAACATATTGCTCACCTCGATATAAAACCGGCAAACCTACTACTGTCAGCGGCTTGGCCGCAAGTTGATGCTAAGCTTTGCGATTTTGGTATTTCTCGCCTCATTCTTCCTGGTGAAGAAATACACGAGATTGCCGGAACGCCTGATTATATCGGTATGTATCCTGCTGCTAGACACGTATCGTGCTTAGAAACACAGATGGTGGATTGCCCAGGTTGTATGAACAACAGTCTCCTCTAATAATATCATTCGGACAAGCTACGTTTGTATTAATCGTATTTCTAAAATCATTTGTAGTGTTTTATCTGTCATACCGAAAAATAACTAATTTTTTTTGACTCAATTAGTATGCCCTGTCTCAGACTAAAATGCCAATTTGATTTGGGTAACAGGCCAAATGTGTTTTCTGCATTATATGTGTTGGACAAATATATCGTTCTTCCTATACTCGCATTTCAACAACAAGCCTATGACCTATTTGGTGTCCTTTTCAAGTCTATATCCATTAAATATCTGTTGTATATTTCTATTTTTTGTTTACTTCTTTACAGCTCCTGAAGTTTTACAATATGAACCGATATCGCTTTCCACGGACATGTGGTACGTTTATCAAAGCTGCCTTTAGATATTTATATATAGTTAAAATGTATTTTTTTTATCAAGTCCAACGTATTAAACTATTAAATCTAATTATAAAACGAGTTATTGTATTATTACAACAGAATTTGGTATTGTGTACGGCAAACTAGCTGCTAATCAAATGAGTAATGTGACAATGGTTTCAAGCTTATACTTGGTTAGCAAAATTATTTCTTAGATATTTTAAAAAATTAATTATATCTAGATCACTGAATGTTAATTACCTACATTTCGCTTTTCATTTACAGGAGTTTGGGAATTTTAACATATGTTCTCCTTACTGGCCATACTCCGTTTGGCGGTGATACAAAACAAGACACATACTGCAACATCACTCTCGGAGAACTCGACTTTCCCCAGGATCTTTTCAAGGATGTAACTTCGGAAGCTATTCATTTTATTACACAGCTCGTTGTCAAGGATCCCAAGTTGGTTTCGCTTAATTTCTTTTGTTTTTATGTCCATCGCAGTATATAATCCTGACAAGTTAGAAATCTTTGTAATTAATAACAAGTAAATTTGTTATAGTATATTTGTTCGTATTAACTTATAGATTTGATCTGTTTTTTGTTGCATTTCGCACAAATCGTCACAATCGCAATGAAACAATAGCCTCTTGTAGGTAACTATTCCCTGAATTATACCTGAACTCCATTTAGAACGTTTTACTCATAGAATACTATTAATACTGTTAACTCCCAGACCATTTTGTTATGTCAATTTCTTTGTTGTCCAGAAAACGACTGAGTATCGGTGAGGTCCTGAAGCACCCCTGGCTAACTCAGCCTTCGCCGTGTCCCTCATTCTTGGCAATTACCGCGGTTATCGGAGTTACAAATGATAACACTAGCCATCTGGTCGCCAACAGCAATAATGTTAATAATAATAACATTCATTCAAACGGCAAAAACTCTAACAAAATCACTAACGGTATAGCTAGCTACGGTTTAGTGGTCGACAGCGAACAGTCACCCAATCCACGAGAGGATCAGGAGGCGGTCGAACGTCTGCGTGGGGGTGCCGCCGTCGTTCAGTGCGAAACACCGTCGAGTTCATCTATAGGTAGTTGTGAAGAGAGTGATGCTGAAATTATTATGGAGGATCAGCGAGGACTTCAACATCAGCAGCCACAGTCTAAGCAACAAATCGTGAACGAAGATAGCAGCAGTGATACTATAAACATGAATTCAGACAATAATAGCAGGAGAAGCCAGAGCCGTAACGGCGTCGTCGAAGCGAAACAGACTCGGGGTAGTTCGCCAGTCATGGCCAAGCGCGCCATCGTGAATGAGGTTGAAACGCCAAATGTCGTTGCGGTGGCTGGTCATGATGATGTTGTGCCAAATAATCCAGCCGACTCAACAATCGGTGTCCAGCTGCAGCATGGCGAAACATCTGAGCAGCTCGTTCAGATTCATGAGAGCAGCGGGGAAGAAAGGTACGTTGGAATTAAGATCCTAAGAAAAAAATTAAAAGTAGACACGGTTGTTGGAAAGAACGTATTAGTTACTTGTAAAATACAGGATGTCCTATTTTGTCTCGGTTCTTACTCGTCATATCGGACGGGATAGAAGTCGACCAATGTGGAGACTTCGATAACCTTATCTGCGAATAAATGCAAGACAAAATGGTTCGGAGACCATCTTTCAATAACACAGTGATTATGGTTACAACTGATATTGAATGAGAGAAATTAAATCAATCGTGTGTTTTATTTAGAGGGTTATAGGTCGAATAGAATGCAATGAGAGGCTTCTTAGTAAAAGACCAGTACTGACAATAGTGAAATACTTCAAGTTTCACCCTATAATAAATTATCGCTTTTCATTTCTCCTAATTATGTCACTCTGAGATAATTTACAGTCTCTCGTTCTGACCTATCTATGTTCTTTTTTCTTCTGCCTCTGACTTCTGTAACCCCGTCCATTTGACCTGTCTAATCTAATTATGACGTTCCGACTGCCCGATTTTTTTAATCTTCGATCTTGCTCTAAAAAATCCTCACCCTATTTATCCTATCCAATCCAATATAAATATCCCTAAACCACCCTGCGCCAATACGCCGCAAATGGACGCGTCTGTGACGAAATCAGCAGTGAATCCTGCGAATCCCAATCGGAACCTGATTCAGACGCCGATGAAGATGCGCCTGTGCAGATAACCGATGTAACGGACGATCCTGAAAGTCAGGCCGAGCTTGAGGACCACTCGGCCACGCCAATCGTTACCGATTCTGAGGACGTTCTTCAGAGTCCTTCAGCGTCACAGAGCAATATTTATGCTCTGCACAAAAATCGCAAGGTACTACTAAGTAGATTAGCGATAAAGGAACAAGAAAGGCTACAGCAGCACTCGATTGCTTCTTCGGGATCTGTGAGCAGCACAACGACGTCAAAAAGTGTCTCTGCTACGGATTTACGTCGGTCAAGTGTTGGCAAAGGAAGGTCCAGTAAGAAGAATAAATCTAAGAGCAAAAGCCAATCCAATTTATCTAAGCAGGATAGAGGCAAGTCGCAGTCCGATTTATTTGGGCATGATAATCAGCAAAATACCGTTATTGAACAGCACAAGGTCGTTGCGACGCCCGAATGCGTGACAATGCAGAGTGTCCGACCAAAGACGCCTGCCTTAAAGTCATCAGGGAACACTTGTCTTCATCAGAACGAATTTGAGAGGAGAAACGATGTAGCAACATCGAAAAGCTTTGATGATGATGAGGTGCAATTGGATACGGTCAAATCACCCCAGCCAGAAGTTGCCGCAAATATTGGTTTAGTGTTTGATGATGAACTTGTTAAGAAAACAATGGAGAAAGAATGTTGTAGTGAAGCATCAAATGGTCACCGAAAAATGAAGGGAACCGTCTTAAGAGAAGAGAAAGCAGTCGTTGAAGAATCCAACAACGATTTGAACAACTCATCCGAAGCTGTAGACAAAGCCTTCAATAATAATAATGGCGCCAAAAGTATGGCAAACAGTAAGAACAAAGCTGAAAATGGCTGTAAGAAAGGACACGATTTGGATGAAACCCAAGGCGATGGACGATGTAATACGGAAAACGTCACTTCAGAAAAAGTCCAAAAGGTCAACGAAAAAGGAGCCCACAGAGAGCACCATAGACCACGAAGTCCACAACTGTCTGTGTTTGACCGTATCAATCAGCGGGCGGCCAAGTTCATGGACATTGGCTCTCCGTTATCCCATTCTCATTTCTTTAAGACAGAATTTACCAATCGGAATGAGCCAATGTTTTTCCGAGAAACAAATGACTTATTTGAAAACTTCCAGCTGAGGCATGGTGACCTCATCGGCCGTTTCATGATAGACTTTCCGTTTAGAAACCGCGACGAATTGGGTCTAAGGAAAAGAGATTTAGAAAAAGTGAATCTGCGCAAATACGATGCAGTGGTTAAAAATGACACTAGTTGGCAATATGAAAAGGATGTGCCTCTTTTATCTGGTGAGCTAAAGGGCCGCTGTCCTTTCTACGATAGATTATCCCGCTTCGATGGGACACCTCGTCCAACACAAAAATTACAGGAAGAAGCACCTATCGCAAGCGCTTCCTTGAGAACAGCCCATTGTATTTACGACAAATCAACTGAAATGGGATCCTTCAAGCAACAGGAATTCGAGAGTTCTGAATGTGAGCCCGATCTCAATGTTTGGCAATATCAGGAAAGCTCTTCAGTTCTGCAAAATCGTACTAGCAGGCTCAATGGCGATCTCCGGCGAACCTTCGCGTCGCGCGAAGTGGAGGAAGATATCATTGTTGACCCTGAAAGCATGTGGCAGTACCAAGATGAGATTTCAATTCTCAGTCGATTACCAAAAATTCCGGTAAAGGATGAGATATTCGAGGAAACAATTCAGCGTCGCCGCCTCAACGCGCTTAAAAAAATGGCCGTCGGCTTTAAGCACGCTGGCGAAGGGTTGTTCACCGCAGACGACAATGACCTTATTGATAGAATCATGGGCACCGATTTAGGTGACGGTCTTCCTATCTTTAAGCGGGCTGGATACAATGATTCATCAGGCCTGAACTCGTTTCACTACGGAGACAGCTTCGAAACACAGCCAAGTAAATGCTCGGTTCAAAAGGGCTTTAGCAGTGACGACGCGTCCTTTGACCGATTTCGAGATAAAGCCAATGCAACAGACAGCGTTGACAACATTATTCCGGTAAACGTCGACGTAATGGCTGCAAATAAGGCTGTCTCAAGCTTTGAAAAAGCTAAACGAACAAGCGGCGCTAAATTAAATCGGTTACTTAACAAGTTAGACGAATGGGAAGAAAAGATCAAAAACGTGCGTTACGACGAACCTGAAAATGGCATAGGAACTCCGGTGGTCGGTGCTTGTACAACATCCAGACAAACCGATTTAGCGTCGTTATCATCTGAACAGATCAATCTTACAAAACACTTGACGAATGCCGCCTCGGAAGAAATGAGGACCTGCACTGCCGAAAAAATCATAGAGAAAAACAGCATCAATGAACCGTTCAAGGAGTACTCGTTTACGAGTTCCAGCAGTGGTTTGAAGAAGACAGTCTGCTACCAACGTACAGAAGTTAAGAAGGTTTGAACAAACTTCATGTCAAAACCCGATGAGCTCTCGTCCAGAGGTAAATCTCGCGTGAGACGAGTGCCGTGTACTGAATTGCCGTATGAAACTATTGATTGTCGATGGATTTATCAGTTTACCGCTTTTGGGTCGAAATCCCATTGCCCTCATGTTGTATCTGCGATATAGTTTGAAACGCATTTTCACTTGCTTGCATTACTAATTATTTAATCACATATGCGCCGCTATTGTCGCTGCATGTCAAAACATTGCACTAAACCTAAATTTATCTTTGTCAAAGAATAATTGTAGTCTTGTTTTTTCTAATACCGTATATATGCTGTTTGTTCGCCATTCATTGCAGAGTCTCCGTTCCTGATAGCGCTTCCCCAGCGCCGGAAGAGGAGCTCCCCTCGTTGCAATCATCGACATCTTCATCTTCATCGGATTCACCTGTTCCTGCCAAGAAGGACAAAGAGTGCGAAGCCCGACCATTGAAGGACGTTCCGAAGCCAAGAAAGGCGTCACTTCCTCCTCCTCTCGTTGTTCCGAAAAGTGTCGGATCATCCGGATTTGTTCTGGCATCGTCTGGCGGCAGGGCGTTCCAGCCCTCTCCAATTGATTACTCGTCATCACTTTCTCCACAGGTCTCTCCAACGCTACGTCGTAGCGTTGCTCTTCCATGCGCGTCCAGGCTACCCTCGATGAGACCGTTAACCCGAAGTACGTCGGTCAGTCCCGTCCGAACGGTGCTCTCTAGCAAGACCCCGTTGACGCCTAGCAAGTCTCTATCGAGCCCCCTCTCCTCACATCACTCTAGTTGTTTTAAATTAAACAACAACAGTGCTGCCAACGGCAACAGCACCCAACAGCATCAACATCAAGCTCAGTCCCAAAGTGGGACGTTGACGACGTACGGTCGAAGGGCGACCTTAACCTCCGCAGCGTCTCCTTCGTCGTCACACGCTCTTAGCGCCTTACCCCGGCGAATTCCTTCTTCCTCCTTAAAACGGCCCCAACCTACATCCACTCCTAAACAGTCCAAGACATCCTCCGGTTCAAATAGTACCGCTACTAGCAGCCATAGCCAGTACAACAACATCAGCGCAAGCCACAACCATAGTTCATCAACGCATGTGCTCACGAGCACCGCGAGTTCTTCGACTAACAATTCTGCCCATGCCCACAAGGCGTCGACAACTTTTCGCCCGAGTCTGTTGTCCCCGACTGTATCCAGTGCTCTCAAATCTTGTGCCGTCCCGCTGCGCGCGGTCAACTCGTTAAGTCGAGCCGATTGTGAGATTCATGGGTGCCACCAGCAACAGCCATACCAGCACCATCGACGATCGCTTATCTTGTCCCCGTCCAGCACTCAGAATCACCATCATCACTTACAGGAGAACAAGGGGACTCCGATAAACAAACGGAGCTCATTGCCTGAGCGGTCGATGAAGAAGCCCGTTAAAGGCGGTTCGACACCCTCAGCGTCATTGACACCTACGACGGGCTCGTCGACCGTGGTAAGGCGATCGAGCGCGATTCTCGACCGAACCAAGACGGCAGCTGCGCGAAAAAGTATGGAGCTCGAAGGATTGCGAAGGAAGACATTTAATGACGATGTGCTCGTTTGCCAATTGTGGCAAAGCAGCTAAAAGACGCTGGAAGTGCTGGCCTTAGCGGAGACAGCACAGTGCTGCAAGTAGTAAGACCCTTTGTGTAACTTCTTGGTACCGAAGACAACAAGTAGTAGACAATGAAATTAAATTCTTGAAACAAATAAAAATAAGACAATAACATGTAAACGATATAACGAAATGCATATGGCATTTTGAGAAGTCGCCAGTGGCGTGCACCTGTGCAGTTGTCTAGCAGAGCGGATGCCGTATGCGATCATTTCCGGTGGTTAAAAATCTGGTCGTCGATGTGCAACTATAAATAACACAATTGACGTTCATTGTTTAGATGAGGTTAGGGCAAACTCGGACGTAGGCACTGTGCCACAATTGCACGCGATGTTTGTGGGATGAGATCGATGATTGATTGATTGTGATTGGCTAAACGTGACATGTATATGAAATGAGAGGTTGGTAACTATTCATAGTAATGCATCACGCTTCGCTTTTTCTGTACAGATCCTTAGACAAAGCTTGTGAATAGATGATACATATAGAAACTCTACGCAAAACTTCCGAGCGTGGGAGCACGCTTTCCCGTACCTGGGGTGACATACGCACCGACCGACGAGCTAGCCAATCGAATCGAGTCGTAAATTAAAAGTGTAGTAAGTATTTTTTTATTAATATTATCATATTGCCATTACATGTACTACGCCTATTCTACTGCCAAATCTACGAGATGCATAAGACCATTATGAGTAGCTATGATGACGGTATTATAGCACTTGGTTGGTAGGCGTTAATTGCATAGCTGTGGAGTAGGTCTCCTACTGCACGCCAAGGAGTCATTATTTCCTTACCACGCAGGTACCATTGTGGTATCATCAAATTAGAAAAGTGCTGAAAGCTTGCCAAATACGCAGTGAACAGGGTGTCTAAGCAGAACTCTGTGCTGTTCTAGCCAGTACAGAGAGCGGCGTTTGTGCGAGACCCGTATGAACTTACAGACCGATAAATTTGTATGGTTGTATAAACACACATGCATAAAACTACGTAAAAGACATCAAACGACGATCATTCTTAGCATTATCATCATGATGATACACCAGCAACAACAGAACAGTAGATAAAGATCAATATCATGATTTAAACATTACACACATGAACGACGTCATCTTCTGCCAGTCAAGCCGGACTGGCAACAGCTCCACCACCACAATAAAACGCGATCCGCTTTCAAGCCGTGGTAACATTTATTACATAACCTTACCCCAACATACATACACACAAAAGTAGCCAATAATAACAATAGAGTAATCGAGGGCGAGTGATCTATTTATTTTTTTGTCTAATCGATTTTGCTGCTGTAGCAATTCATTGGTGCTGTCATGGTTGTTTTTGTTACTACTGCTGCTGCTGCCGTCGCCGCAGCAGCTGCAAAACTCCTATCTCAGCATCTGCCAACAGCGAGACCAACGATAACAGTCATGGCGTCCCGTAAAAAATATCACGTGGAATACATTGGCGTTGGTATTGATATTTAACAAGGGACAGCACAATGCATATAACCGCTCATAACTGCGGAACCTTTTTTCGGACAACTCAGAATGCGAAATTATGCGATTGGTATCATCGTTCTGATATTTCACTTTATTCCTATTAGACAGTGTTTACGCGCGCCGTCCGAGCTGGCAACCAACCGGGGCCAACCAGTCGGGGGGCAAAGGCTGAAGGGTAAATGGGTTCAAGCTGTGGCTGATCGTCTGCAGGACGGTATAGAAACAAAGGAAGAAACGTGCATATACACGCAACCATGTATGGTTACACATTAAAGCGGTAAGTAGGAAGTACCAGCGGATATGGTTAAATAAGTGGTTAACAACGTACAGATAATTGGAGAAAAACGAGATGGCAAAAGCGATGGAAATTTGCTTTGAGTGACTTCGATATGAAAGTTAAGAGTGGGGACAGAATACAGGTTCGATGGAACATGCGACTGCGGCATTGGCCAGGACAGAATTGGTCCTATTCTTTTGGATGGGTTTGCTTAGCCTCTTTTTGCGTACGCAGTCCGCATTTTCTGCGTACGAAATCTAGCGCATTTCTGAGATGGGCGTTGCCATTACGGGAACCAGGCGCTGAAGCAGACGCTTTAGCAACCTTGAAGTGAGAGGGAGTCTACTCAGCGAGAGATATCAAGCAACCAAGAGAAAGAGATGAACGGCACAACTGTATGATAAAAGACACAACATAAATACATACACATTATTATTTAAGACTTCAATATTTGGTACATATAAGCAGCGCCGGTGATACTGGTAAAATCGAATGGAGTCCCAGACCGCGACTCGTTTTTCCCCCATCTTCACATATTTTGTTATCGTATTTTCTTCAATAAAATTATACTGTTTACGCCCTATAATCAGCTGCTTGTTTTTTTGAGCTATGTTAAGGTGCGGACGTTGATAACAATATACAGGAAAAATTCAATTTAAAAAATTATATATGAGTATCGTTGCTTCTATGAATAGATAATAATAATAATAGTTAATTATATTATTATTGTTATTCATTATATAAATTTGAGTCAATCGTAATTTATTGCACATTTTACTTCTAATTAGTGTATAAATCCTATTCTATACTTCGCAGGAAGTTTTGTTATTCTGTTAATAGGTCAAAATAAGCAAAATACGCGAGAGTCGCTATGCCGGATCTAAGATTGCTTTTGTTGTAATGTAAGATTGTCTTTTGTTATTTGGAGAAATATTTATAGAAGTTCGATATGATATAATTTCGAAAATCTCAGATGAACATGTTGGTGGAAATTTTCATTACATTCTTTAGAAATCGTCTGCATGATTTTGATAAGCCAAATTTATAAAATCCATTATTATCCCATATTATATATTAAACCATGTGCGCTAATGTATTAGAATAAAATGTCTCTATTTTTTTTTAATAATAAGGATATTTAATAATCGTGACTCGACTTTTCTTTAAAGAAATGATGAAAAATAGTAATTTTCAACAATGCTCGAGAAAATTTTTAAGGATGGTATCTATAGTTCAAGCATACCTATAAATATTCTCTTACTATCATTCGAACGACCAATCGGATCTAAAATACTTGTTTATACTGCAGAAATTGCCAAGCACCTTTAAAAAAAATGTATCCCTTTTTGTTTTTCCCCTTATAGCCCGCCTGTTGCCTTTACCAATACGAAGTATTCACAAGCGTTGCATATACAACACCTGAAGAGCCGTCTGCATATTTTATTGAATCATAGTTTACTCAGTAAAGAGTATGATGACCCGCTATTTGTGTAATATACTTGAATAACTGCCACTGTTACTTCTGTTGTATGTGTAGACGGCCTGACAGCCCGAGAAATTTTGATCTACTATATGCAATCTCTGATGATCAGCTTTTTTTATGCTATTTTACGAGTTGATCCTGTGTTGCTGGACACTCCCTATTGGTGCGCACTGGTCCCTACATGCTTAACGCAAACGAAGTAGTTTATAGTTACGTCAGTAGGCCGGTGTTTGGAGACGCCTTCCCCTAGTTGCGGTGGAAAAGGGAAATAATTCAGATTAAGGTGACAAACATCTCTGATTTTGTGTTGAACGAAAATGGCCTGGTTTGACTGAGTGAGAATTTCAAATGGTGTCATTTTGGCTCATCCATACTATATGAGGACTCAAATTCGGCACGCTTTCGATAAATCCTCTGACAAAGTTCGCTGAAAACCTTGGGCCCTTCACAGATCCGAGGGATGCCGTGGAAACAAGACAGCTATCGGCGCTTCAATAATGACCTGCTAATTTCAGCAAGGCTGACAACTGGTTTGAGCTTCAGCTTAAAATGGATCACTGTGCCAATCGTGATTGTCTTAATACTTGTCACTAGATAAAGCAACCTTCCCAAACGCTGAACTGTTTTATTAGAAGAGCAGCTGAAGAGTAAGATTATCGGATGCCTCAAACGGATAACACAGATTGAGTCTTTAGGTACTGATAGGCCTCTAACCATGTAGAACAAACCAAGACCTTAGCTTGTTCATACCCGAACTTGCCTTCTTTTCCTAGCTTTTACATAGTGAAATACTCACGGTACGCATCTGATTCAAAACGTAAACTTTAATTTTTGGTATTGCAAGCAAGAGACCTGCAACAACAGCGAGGCCTGAGAATTTCGATTTGAACCATCCAGCCATTCAGTAAGCTCATTCAAAGATCAAGGTAAAGGTAACGTTTACTCTGAGATCTCGCATCTCTGGCATTTTATCAAGAAATGCCTTAGAACCTTAAGTAAGTTCTCAAGTTCTTTTAGCCTCTCGCATCAAACACACATTTCATAAAGAGTGGCTGACATTCTTTCGAGTGGCTGCTACCGTGGTATCGCTGCGCAAAAACTAACACATATACTATAACTTTCTCGGCTATAGATATCACATGCGAAGACCCCAAAAGCTTCCCGCATATGATGACGTGCCTGTCCAATTTTAAGGACAAGAGGCCTTATTTTCCCGTAGAAAATCTTATATCCCGTCGACCCTCATACGATACTAGGAGATCTGATAAAGCCAAGGATATTATCGTGTATATGAACGCACCGGCTAGTAGTACCATTAAAGAGGATACGTCAAATTTCCAAATCGAGCGGGATCGGTATGAAGCAACTCGTTTTATAAGGTTTTATCTGCCAGTTGAATACCGAATAATTAAAGACAATGACAAATAGAATAAGATCGAAAAGAAACTATGGATAGTTTTAGATTTAAAAGATTTTTATTATGTTAAAATTAATGAGATTTAAAAACAAATTTGCTTGGACAGCGGAGGTGGCCCATTAAACGAAGGTTTGCTTTTGGAAAACCCTCGAGCTACCGGAGCTGAATGCAGCGAAGTCAATTCTATACTTAAAACTAAATATCTTGTTGTAGAAAAACCAATCTTACAGTTGATGTAATACTGATTCTAACTATTTTTATTCTCTCGATTAAAACGCTATGCGGATTACAACTGGCGCTACTGAAATTGCTTGCGTAGCACCGCAAAACTGTTCATAGACCAGAAGAAATCCTAAAATTTTGAACGGTTTTAACCATTCGGCCATATATAATACTATACATGTAAACTTTCTTCACTTAATTTCTTTTCGGATTTCTCGATATGACCCCTAAAAAGCCGATTTCTAATCTGATACTATTGCCTACCGAATGATGAATTCTTTTTTTTGCTTGCTAACAAAAGGACAAACACTACAAAGGTTTTTTTTTTAAGAAAATCTATCAGCAGAACAACGCTAATCAACCTTCCAAGTTCGATCTGGATTGAGTAGTTAACAGTTAATGTCTATGAGAACCTTTGCTATACTTATGCTCACGCTACACTGTCCTCTGTTGTATTATTAGCTACTAGAGATAGCTGACTAGTGAACTACGGTAAATTTAAGTAAAATGAAAATACCACTCGCTCTAACCTCAATTCAGCCTATATTTAATTAAAACAGTGGAGCCAAATGGAGTCGGTATATCGACAGATTCGAACTTATAAACGCAACAATGTTATTACGGTCGTATTAAAATCATAGCTACTATAAAGCCTCACGGGAAGCTTCCGTAACGCAGCCTTACAGAAGCTTCTTCGTTTCCGCAATAACGGAGTGCGGTTCTACGGAGCAATTCACTTAAGTGCTTAGCTAACTTATACTCGGGGCCCTGAGTCTAAGAGCAGCTAATCAAGCGATACCCATTCTTGACAATAAAGTAAATTTCTGATGAGTAAGAATACTAATTTTACCTATTAAGAGTCATTTTAATCCGGCTGTAGTGAGTTTCGGCTTAAAATCTCAACACAGGTTACACCAGCAGCGTTTAGCCAATGATAAAACCAGCAAAACCTTTGACAATGTCATTTGTTAGATTCCGGTGATTGTCACAAATCCTTTTGTGTTAATCGTCTATAACTAATTTTTATTTGAGACACCTATCGTATACACTAATTGTAACCAATCAACGTCTAAAATGTTGGGGTGGCGGTTCCAAATCAGGATAGAGAGACGTATCACCTTCTCTCCGGCCGTCATCCCACGTTTCTTCGTAGGGACTTTCAAACCATCTGGATGGTTCACACCATCGATGCAATCCGAAGATTCCGAAAATGACCAATGCCTGCGAAAGCATACCGACTCCTATAACAATTGGCAAGAATGATACTTGATTCATTTCCTGGCCGCCTCGAAGTGTCAAGAGGGCATTCCCTTCGCCACCCCGAGACATGCCGCAGCCAGAATTTTTGCAGGGGCAATTAGTGCCTTTCGAGTACTGTACGGACGAGAATGCTCGGGGTGACTTTGCACAACAGGAAAACGCATAGGAGAACGGAAGTTCTCGATAAGTGGCAGGGCAGGGATCACCACGTCCTTGACGATACATGTGCGGATTAGACATCTTCCCGCCTGCACAACACGTATTTCGCATGGTCTCTTAATGTTTGCCCGTAGCGAAAAAGTTTCGAGAAGAGCTTCGGTCGTACATACGTGTAGTCGTTTTAGCAGTAAACAGCGCCACCCGTATTTGGTGCACTGGTGTGGTTAATTCCCGTATTAAGACCTTCGTGTAGTATTGCTGTTCAGGTACATATGTCGACGTCAATCGAGTAGATGGAGTTGTTGGATCTGCGGTAATTTTCAACTGAACCCAGTAAGGTGTGTCGTTATTTTCACGGGACAGAGGTCGTAAATCGACCACTGCAGACTGGGCAGACAGAGATAGGCCTATTATATTTGCAGGTTTTATGTTATTAGTGCTCGAAAAGCTGTTTCAATGTCGACGTCGTTGAAATCGTCGTGAAAAGGGCAAAAATATGCACGGGATGATAGTAAATGTGATAAAACGGCTAATCTGATCCAACATATGCCTGTTTGAATCACGAACGAGTACTTTTACCGCATACGCACCGTATGCGATTAAATGTCATCCAGATGTTACCTAGATTTCGAATGCTTGTGAGGTAAGAAAGTTTGCCGAACTTAATTAACTTTTTGTTTAACAGTTTGTAGGATCAATTATCGAAAATACTTCATTGCAAAGCTTTGAGATGAACATACGTCGACCTTAAGTTTTAAATGAAACGTTAGAGAATGGTCCCGAATAACAGTGGCAAAATACGTACAGAACAAAAAGCTTAGACAGTCACCTGCATGTCAGGAGAACAGTGCGATCGCATAGAGGAACGTACTGCTTTATAATTTATATTTATCTTTGAAATATCTGGAGCTCGTCTAAAACGGCTAAACAATTATGTTATAATACGCCTAATAATTATTGTTTGCCCATTTGTAGAGACTGTCCTTAGCGACTAACCCGATCTATGTATATCGAGTGCTCCAGGTATTTGCCATATTCGGATCACTCGATGCGGAAATGGGGATCAGAGCGGAGAAAATACTCTGTATATAAAACCGTCCTACTAGAAATTAAATTGTACTATGTATGTAAAAACAATTAATATTAACTAATATATATACATATAGTTTCAGAATGAAATCTTGAATTTGGCTCACATTGAACAGTTCATAGTTGAATGGCTGGATAAGAACAGTTCGAGTTCAATGAGTATTGGGGTTAACCAAAACGTTAGATAGTGATTTATATACTAAATTAGCATTTTTCTACTGATGGAGTCCAAGTGAACGCCGCAAGTCGGCTGCATGTTTGCTTGGAACCTTTGTTTTGGACACACCCTATAAAAAAACAATGATCTTTCTCGTCCTAGCAGGGTTAGATTTCATGATAATGCAGTAACAACGTATTTACCTATTAAACTAGAAAACACGTGATGGTTCAAGGCGCAGACACATTTCGTTTCGTGGTGAAGCTATATAAGGTACGACCGGACATAAAATTCAAAACTCAGCATGTATAACGCAAGACGCTGTAACCAAATTCTGTGAGTGCACCCCAAGTGGCCGGTAAGTGCGCAGATGGCAAACGGGTACATTTTGCTTTCAAGAGTCAATCAAGGCGTGCGTTACTATAGAAATCCCTTAATCTGTCTTCATAATGATCATGGTAATGCCTTTGGAGGCTTGAAAAGCTTGTATATTATGTGACGATTAAAAAAAGGCTAGCTGAATTATGCCTGAATTACGCTTAAGACGTAATGTTGTGTAAAGCAGGGAATGCTACATTCTCTGCTTTACACATTTTTTTTTACATAATCCGAATGTGGTCAACTATGTTACATGACTAACTGACTGACGTCTAGAAAATCTGTTAGTTCGTAACTTAGTATGTGATTGTATGTCCGGTTCAGAGATGCGCTTTTTTTTTTTGTAACTTATGCTTTACTATAAGCTGAAATATCTAACAAATAGCAACGGCTGATGGAAAACATTTGTATGGTTTCAGCTCAACCTCGAATCCGCCCATACATTTTCTACAACAATGTGGTTAGATTAGGTAAACTAGGCGATTCCTCGTAATATATACACCATACACTATGATTTAGAGCTGACTGATAACTGACGCGCACGTAAAGCCGTGGTGTGGAAAATAGAGATAGCCAATTCTGATTTGTGATACTGTTGAACAACCCCTTCCCAGGCTTACGGATCTACTTTAGACAATTTAGTTTTATATAATTGTGCACTGCACGATGCATAATAGGTACCACACATTGAAAATCGTCTTTTGCTTCCTTTTCCATTTTGCGGTATGAAAAGATACGGGTGAGTATCCCTGTAAACCCTAGCCTATATGAAATGTGTTAAATGCTTCCGACAGCTACAAGCTCAGCCAAAGCTGCTTGCACGTTCACTTTTATTTGTTTGGATTCATTCCCCTATGCCAACAGCACGTGTTGATGCGTGTCAAAAGATTACGAGTATTGCTGAAGTTCTTCAAAGAAATTTAATAAATTGTCGAAATGTCGAAACCACAAAGGAAAGAATAACATTGTATATATATTAGACTGTGAATTTAGCTACGCGCCGTTAGCAGACGAAATTTTTTTAGAAACTTATGAGTGGAAATCCGTTAGGTTTACTACAAAAGAAGCGGGCCTAAGAGAAAATATTCTTTAATTACGAATTCAACACTTGGTGGTCAGTTTTTGGTTTTCGAAGACCACAGGGCCGCGAAAATTGATTGAAGGTTGGTGAAGACATTAGGCAACAAAACCTTAAGCAAAGGCGCGGTTAATTTATGGTGTAAACATTGCTATGACGGAGACTGGAATGTTGAAGGCCAGCTAGGAAGCAAGCAGATGTCGAGACGCGGAATGATAAAAACAAATTGTCGCAGATGAGAAAAACAAAGCCTAGCGTCTGGAGGCCTTGTCGGCCAAAGCTGACCGTTCACATGTAACGTGTTGCAGAATTATAACCAAAATACCAAAATACGGAAACTATATATATATATATATATATCATTTTTTCTTTTTGTAAATAAATTTATTATAAAGAAATATTAATGAATAATAAAAAACCCGCTCGGAGTATATGGTAGCCATAGACGCAAATAATTCAATTTCTACTGTAGGTTCGGGTAGTAACGTGAAAAACATTTGCTATCCATGTTGCCGAGAATGCACGACATTTTAGGGTCCTCAGCAGACTCGTGCGCCACTGATCTAAAAAAGCGTCGTACTGCGGTTACTCGGTGACAATAGCAGATCCCATTGGCAAGCTTTCATTAATTAGCATATGGATCGAACGTTGGCTTCAACTCGCTTATGAGTTCGATCCAGGTAAGTGTGGAGCTTTTCATGGCTGGATCAACAATCACTATCCATCTCAATAGGGCGAAGTCGTAGATAGATTATTATTAGAATTCTTAATTTCACAGTCTCTCTGTCAGTCGCGAGACAGTTATTGGATACGCTAAAAGTAATGCCGAAAATTTAGCCGTCAGTACACGGTGTTTCATTCGAACCAATGTAACGATGGCGACATACATATATAGCCCTATAATTCTATCGTCCTATACATAGGTTCTAACATAGGCGCATAGGCGTTCGGTTTGGCATTAAACGCATCCGTTCTGTAGGGCAAGCTCAGTGAGCCGCAGTTGGTCAGCTGCGTATTTTTCTATACTGATAGACGCCTCGAAAAGCTGCCAGTTCCCCGGGGGTTCGCCCGACAAAGATGAAAACACAAATCCGGCCAGGAAAATTCTGGTAGTGGTTCTATCGGCAATTCTCATCTAATGTTGGCAGGAAATTTCTACTTTACTCTGCCCATTCGTTGCATCTTTCTCACAGTTTGTGTTGTTTATTAGATATCAAAGTATTGCAACAAACGAATGATGGCTAGACTTATACATAAGGTTGCGGGATGGCTGAAAGACAGAAAATACTCGTTGAAGCCGTTAACGAGTAAATTGACAAGGGAGAACGAGATATATCGGTTCATTTGCAAATTTGCCTCAAAGAATAGTAATCTATTGACGGAAATCAAAGATGATCGTTCCCAAATTTCGACTGCTGATGTTTGAAAAGATAAACCTTGTTTATCTTTAAAATGCATATTATATTCGTTAGAAAAGTTGCCTGGAAATGACATAGATTTGTTAAGTTATTGTTCTCGATCTCTAGTCGTATATCTATATTTCTAATAGCTCGTTTATTAAATATAGTCGTCTACTGGTGATTTCAGCGCAAACACAATGAATTCACTCTATTGTTTATCTTTCAATTTTTTTAGGTTTCGTTTGATTTCGAAGAAACAAAAAACTCGAGCGTTAGAGATATTAAAGAAAAGGTCGATCGAAGAGAAGAACAACAATCCACAGATGACACCTCACCGCTTGAGGACTTTTAATAATAAGATTCTACGTACTGGTCAGTATTTGCGTCTAATCGTTTCGAAAAGCAATACGCATTAAACACTAGATACTCTACTCTATATATCTAGT
Organism: Varroa destructor; assembly: GCF_002443255.2. Lineage (NCBI taxonomy): Eukaryota > Metazoa > Arthropoda > Arachnida > Mesostigmata > Varroidae > Varroa > Varroa destructor. The sequence goes on along the minus strand of NW_019211454.1, from coordinate 9,065,505 downwards.
AAAGTGAACTTGGTTGGCTAGTGTTTAGCATTAAGTAGTTTCGAAAAAATCGTACGGAAAAGTCCATCCACTGGCCATTCTCAATAGCAGAAGCAAGTCTACATTCTGACAAAGGGCCCACCCACTTCAAAGAACGCTCACACATACTGGAACATGATGTAATAATGAAAAAAATCATGGTATCTATAGCGTTGACAATTATAATGATAATCGAATGATTGCTTTGAAAACTGTGCTTAAGCAATATTAAATCACCTGAACGATAGACAGGGAGAACGATAGTAGAAAACGGATTGCGCTATAGCTTACAATCAGACCACTATCGGCGTTTAAACGCTCAGTATCAACATTCAGCCTACTGATGCGATTGAACTTGACCGGTACTAATCGCAAGGCCCTGCTCAGGGTTTTAAGAGCTTGACAAGTTCGAGTCGGCCTGTAAAGGTCACAGTTAATTTTTTGTCCAGTTTCAATCGGGACCAGTAATAATAGTAATAGAAAAATAACTGTACTCGAACGATTATATGTTCAGCGTGGATTTTTTTTCATCTGAGAAGTAGCTAATCAAGATCGTAACAACTAATAACACGGACTCGTACACATACACGGACGTATGGTGGTCGAGGTTTTGAGCACATTCTATTTTGTGCAGGAAGCAGACGAAGGAAAAACTAGAGCTGTCTTATTTTAGACGTATCCATATGTGAAGATCAGAATGTGATGTTATTCGAGAACATATTATATGGAGATCTTCTATTTGTGGGTGCCATAATACGATTTTGACTATTGGCGTTAGCCGCTGGTAAAAATCACTGATGCACGACCATTTACTTAACCGATTTTATTAAACGGAACATTTGTGACTGTCTACATAGAATTGTTTGACAGTCGTGGAAATACTACAGTTAACAACTTGTCGGCTATAGCTTTTTAGCTAGTATTAAAACAGGTGTTCGGCGAGCGTAAGTTAGCAAATTTTAAGTGCATTTGTTATTCTATCGATTGTTCGTATTTCAGCTCGTAGTAGAGATTTGCAGAACTTATTTCATCACTTATATCACTCAAAATTGTTTTCAAACGACGCTTGTAGATTGAAAATATAGAATCAGCAGTGGCGCTTCATTTAAGGCCGATATCTGGCGCGCAAGCTGCAGGATTTCGCATAAATCTTTCCATCAAAAGACATTTACTAGGACAAAAAAGAACAAGGGAACAAGGGATGATAGTCTGTGACTTGTAGCCCTTGGCTAGCATCCTGAATACGTAAGCGACTATTTAGTAAGTGCGCAAATTTTCAATACATTTCTTTTGAATTAAATTCACGGCTAACTGAGGCATCGAATGTAGACTACATACAGAATCTAAGGTCATTATGAACTATATAATCCTGAAGTGCCTTTTTGCTCAAAGTGGCGATTTTATCTAATGCTTAAATCTAGCAACTCTAGTTGCAGCAGAAGAACTGTGTCAACAAAAGCTTTCGGCATATCCCGCAGAGCCAAACTTACTTGAGCACGTCATTACGGGTAATCAGACATGGGTTACAGCTGCAACGAGGAGACCAGGACGCAATTTCCCTAGTATCGATTCATAAAGGAATTTCGACCAAAGAAAGACACACGATCGGAATCTAGAACTAAGGCGGCCCTTACAATTTTTTTCTATTTATCGAAGGGTTATTCATCATAGGTTTTACGCGTGTAGCTCCAAAGTTACTAAGAAATACTGTGAATAATTTATGCAACATTTAGCGAGTCTGCCCGATGTCAAAGGCCATAGATGCTCCACAATTAGTCTTCGAGCCTCTGTGATGACAGTGCACTGGCCCACTCACTGCTAGCTAAATAGCAGTTCTTACCCTAACTACTGTATCTATGGGACTCGATTCTTTGCGGCTTTCTCCTCTTTCCAAAACTAAGATGCAGTCTGAAGAGGAAGTGTTTCGACGTGATAGAAGAAACAAAGGAAGATTCGCTGACCGAGCTGAGGACTCTCCCGATAATTAAATTCGAAACACGTTTTGAGGACGAGAAAAACAGTGGCATGCACATATTGCATTCGGTAGAAATCACCTCAAAGGGGTAACTGGTATTGGGGCAATTAAAGAACTACTTATCAAACGAGTCATTCGTTTCTGAAGAATGACTCACAACGTCAACAAGGTAACAATACACATACTATCGTTACGTATTCTACAAGAGCTAGTTAATTGGCACCCTGTCATATTCATATGGACAACTTTGCATTTTTATTGCGTTTTTTTTTCTATGCGGAACATTTTTTGAGACTAAAGGGCGCGTATTGATTTCTGGTAAACGCTGTGTAACACCGTAAAGAAATAAATCAACGATTTCACATGAAGCATAGCCTTGTTTACTGAAGATATATTCTTTCTGATTTGATCTTACTCGTTGACGGATAATATAGGTAGGTATTGTCGAGATGTCTTCATACGAGTCTCATTTTTGAACAGCTCTACGTTAATTATTTAGACACTTCATATTTGTTTTGTCAGTAACGCACACATCAATTTTTGTTGATTGTCGAAGAACGCATCTTCCGGCGAACCGAATCGGAGTGAAACTCGAATAACAGCAACGGTCTGATCTGGGCGATTCCTTATTCCCATAAAAAGTTGCGAGGATCCAAAGTCTCACTAAATTGAAAATATTAAACGCAACAAAGTGAACCTAAAATCGGCCCCACTTGTCATAAGCTACACGTTTTTACCATAACCATTTTACGTTATATTATTATTTGTCAACCATTAATTTTGAGTATATCGCGTATATGCGTGTGCTAAAGATTGTTAGCGCCGTGGGAAGCAAACGTACGCAATTTATGTGATAAAAACAAAGTATAATCTTAAATTAAAAATGACTCAGTTGTGCATGTAAAAGTTAATCATTACAGGCTCAAATGTAAACATCCTAAATGCATCCGAATGTTATCGCAGAATCGGATATATCACAATTCTGTGCGTTAGCAGCGATTATATATATATATATATATATATATATATATAACACGACGCGTGCTTAAACAATGATAGTCATCAGCAAAAAAAAACTGAATTCTATCTAAAAATTACACACTGCGTCTTTTAAAAAACGGCATACTTCATTTAAACATATCCAGCTAACAGCCAAGATGTTGAATCTAAACCTATCCTACACAATAACCTATAATAGACCTGTAATAGCTATTACATTGGCCAGGTAAGTTGTTTTAGTTAGAACCTGGATACTATCGATATTTCTCCAGTAATACTCACGCGTCGTCTTTGCTACCTTGTATTCTTAAGATCGACTTGCCTTTCCATACAAGCTCAGATAGCGACATCCCTCTACACGTAACTCTCCCGTGTCTCCATACGGCGCTCGGTGATCAAATGAAATGCGTGCCATCACCATGGATTGGATGGGTGTACCCCTTTTCATTTTCACTTTACAATTGCTATTGCAAAGACCGCTCAGCACGTCGATTCCAAGTACGCTCCGTTGCCTGCCTGCCTGCCTACCATATGGTCGAATCGAACAAAGCTAGGTATAAAAACTACTTATCGATTATTAAATTTAAATTTAAATTTAGTTTACATTGCTTGCGTTGAGACAGTCGGGTTGCCAATCTGTTAGGCTTTGTTGACAAGTATTTTACACGGTTAGCATGCCAGACCACCCTTGTTATAGGTCCAAGATACATGCGACCATATACTTTTCTCTCTTACCAATCCTCTTTCTTGTGTTCGAAAAATAGAAATCGAACGAACTTTGTCGAGATTGCTTTCTTTTACGCCAGATAGCGCCACTTACTCAGAACCGGCGTAGTACGCATGTGCGAACTCGTCGAGGGATGTTCGATAACGATGTGGGCCAAAGGACTTCCTGCAAATCTAAACGGGTCCATCCATCAATGAGTGAGATAGGGGAAAGAGGAAGAGAAGCACAGAGCCGCCCAAAAGGCTTAGCTCGCGGCGACGGCGCTAATGTCGAGCAGTAAATGAAAACGTAACGTGGAGAGTGTACACAGGTAGGGCCGCCCCTATGAATGCACCACGAACGCCACCATCACAGCCACCTTAGTGATAGGGCGAGTTCGATGGTTTCTTCTCTCTCTCTTTCACTTTCTCTCTGCCTCTCTCTCATCGTAGACGTTCGCTTCCTTAAGTGGGTAGTTAGTACTTATCTAGGTCAACGTAAAATGGATGTAGAGGTCTGGCGACTGGATTGTTCGAAAAGCAAGGACTCATGCTGTCATGATATAGTCGATACTCATAGGGGAAATCGTCCGTAGTCTCTTTCCAGAGCGAGAGCGATCTGGTATTTTTCGAGGCAAAGCTAGGGAAGAGAAAATAAACAGTCAGTGAGAACCGCCGTGAAGTGAGGGAAAACAATCGAGACAACTGCAGGACGCCAAAATAAGTGGTAGGATAGCTATTGGTTTTTGGTTAATTAACTATCCATTTGACTCTAGATGATTACGAACAAAGTGAGCAAGTGCTAAAGACATGTGATGTTATGGTTAGTATGGCTGTTTGTTTATAATGTATCAGTTTGGTTTGGTAAACGAATTGTAGGAAATAGTGTTATTTCTTTCGAGAAATTAGGTATTATATAACTAATCATTTTCATGTGTGAAAATCGTACATCTTCCAGATTTTCGGTGAGCTTCAAATTTTCAGAATGACCTTTTTGGTGCTACACCGCCAAAGCAGCTCTGTTTTAATGCTTTTTAACGACCTTAGTTTAAATGCTCGTCTCGTTATTTCAAACCAAACAGTGCAACACATGTAATAGGCTAACAGAACTTTTGTTTACTCCTATTAAACTGTTACCGATTTTCGTATGATAATGCTTGTGTCGGGACACTTTGATAAAGGTGCTATTTTTCGTTGTCAAGCACGGGGCAGCATATGACTCTGCTTGTCGTTTATCTTGTAAACTCCAAAAAGCTTTTGTGATTGGACTTTTTTTTTGCATAATCATGACAGACATGCGATACGATTGAAGAGATCAACTCACGTTACTTTGCAGATAGTGACGCGCACGTTACACGTACAGCCCACTGTTGATGGATGTGCCAATATATAATCGTTACAAGATGAAGTAGCTCATGTGTTGTCGGACGGACCTAATGCCATACAATCCCAGCCTTACGCTAACCAAATCTGTGCGCATCATTTATACTGTACTATCGCTTTAAGTGATATATATATATATATATAGGCTTTGAGCCGAAATCGGACCAATCTTTTTTATATCTTAATATGGGTAAACTAAATGTATGCAATTTTATCGATAGCCTTCTTTGCTAGTCCCACCATAGACTTATCATCGTAGAACTTTTACGGCTTCCGGGTGAAAAATTATGGTAAGTGATCCCTTTATTAAAACTAAATGAACGCTAATAAGGGAGTTCTGCTGAGACCGTCTGGGTCGTCTGAGGTCGTCTGTTTGCGCAGGACTCATACAATACGGAGAATGAGTAGAAATGTCCTATCCACGTTCTGTCAGTTTACACATATGGGTGATTTACATATACAGTTTTGACGACTATACATATATGTGATACTGTCATGATGGACAACGACGCACTTCTGTTTATTAATTTCGCATTTTTTCAATGGTTTATTGTAAGCTTGTTTGTTATTGACACTAGAAGTCCGAATCGCTGGGAGGCAGCAACATATTATAATACGTAACGTGTTTCCCATCCCATTAAACACACAACATTATTCCTTTGGCTCTGTCAAAATTTCATAGTATTTGTTTGTCTATTACTGTAAATTTTATCATCCGTGATTAATTGCTTCTCTAATGGCTTGATTTCGCTGCCTTCCTGCGGAGTTTCGCAGTAGAAATTACGATCGAGTAAATTTTTCTACGCCAATCCGTGTAGCACCAAAAACCGGACTTATTTTTGTGCCAGCCTTTTCAAATGGCTTTAAACTGTTTGGTGGTAAATATTTAGTTCCTTATCGATGTCATGGCATGATTTCATCAATTTTTGTCGTAATTGGTCAACTAATACAAAAAGCATCGTTCACATCAAAATTTCCGGAAGGAAAGCAACACATCTTCAAGCCATTCCCCATAACGCCATAATCGTGGCCATAGACAACATACATTTTTATAGGCCTGGGCAGCATTTATCTTTTTATATATATGTGAATATTTAGAATACTTTATTTAGACATAAGATAGAATGATGCAATAAATTTAATAATTAGTTAATTTAAAATAAAGGAAGTCGCCATGTATTTACGAATTTTATTTCGGTAAAGGCACAAATGCTGTCCAGACCCGTAAAAATTAGTGTTAACTATGGCCAAGGTTATGGCATTATGAGAAATGGCTTGAAGATGGTTACGTCGCTTTCACTCTCGAAATTTCGATGAAAATGACTCTTTCAAGCGGAAACATGGCAATGCAAGCCACAGTATTGACGTTGATACAATTTATGCAGAGTTAACCAATGGGCTTATTTTTCAACTAAAAACCTTCTTCTCACAAGTAGTTGGAGTATACGGAAAAATTTATAAATCGTCTCATGTTGCTGTCGATTTCCCGGTTTAATTTCTGCTTTGGCAAGCTAGAAGACTAATGTGTATTGACCATGTGATCTTCCAGTTCCGAGATAGTCGGCGTTAAACATATGGAAATCGCGTCGTCTCGTAGCCGTTTTAATGTAGGTGATTCCGCCTACAAAAGTCTAGCACCGACAGTCGTCGCACAGATGCTATAAAAAGTTTCCAGAGAAAATTTACTTTTCTTAGTACTTATACGTTGAAAAATATTTCGGTTGGGCTACGTAAATAAATGGCGTCCATTACTCTCAGACCTGACACTGAAAGTCTGGGGGCAATAGCTGGTCAATCCAGCCCAACGACAGCAAAAAAAGCTCGTATCAAATTTACCCCTTACCGAAATAATACACCTGTTGAGGAGCTCCGACGAAAACAATTAGAGCTACAATCGCCTGACCATCTAAATGCTGTGATGCTATTATCTTCTTCAATAAACAGTGAAGCTGACCGTGGTAATTGTAAAGATATTGTTCTTCCATATCTCCAAGATATCCAAGATGGAGCCGCGAAACGAATTTGCCATAAAAAGAAAGAGAGTTTAAAGTCCAGCACGGCTGAACACCATGACGCAAAACATACACCAATCACCGTGACCACCAGCAACGGACCTTCAGATACGTCAGATAGCTTCTCTCGGCTAAAACCTGAAAAGAAGCATTATTTACATTTACCTTACTCAAGGAATAGCATATTAGATCTTTACCGGTGGCAGTGTGCTCGCAAAGAAAAAATACGACTTATGGCAAGACGGAAACGAAAAGAAAATGCGCAAACAGATTCTGGTGCCTTAATTCAAATCGAATCGGACGTAAATTCTCATAGAGAAAGCAATGTTCGGACTACCCAAGACAGACTGCCATCAACGGAGCGAGCTGATGCAATCATTCAAGCCCCTGCTTCGAGAAATCTGTTTATAGCGAATACCTTTGGTACACACGATACCAACGTTAATCGCACTAACCTTGTCATCAATGGGACTTTTAGGAGAAAGGATGTTAAAGTTACATCGGTTGAGTCATCACCAGCTGAAACACCCAAGCCTCGATCCGTGAAGTCCCCTTCTTTTGCGATGACGACCCAACCCCAGTATGGCACCTCGTGTTCCTATCAGCTGTCGGCCTATAAATTATCTTGCACCCGAAACCGAGAGAAGCCAAAGAAGTTGAAGAGCGTCGCGCTACAACGTGAAGTCTATGACGGTAAACTTGTAACTTATTCAAAAGCGTTGAAACCTCAGCCAGTTTCACCGTTGAAAGTCGCGCGAGTCATCACGTATAAGCCGGCTATAGCAGCTGCTAGTAACAAAGGAAATTCTGAGTCTGGAGCTAAAACAGGTCCACAGGCAGGAGAAGTAGACAGGTCAGACAGGGAAACCCCTGTTCAGGCACAAACTGCACGGGAAAGTCAGAATTCGCAACAGAATCGAGCGATTGACCTTCCCAAATATTCGGTAGAGGACGATTGCGTTCAAAAGGTGATGGCTACTAAGAAGAAGCAAGATATAAGTGATGTATCGCTAAGCGATACACCTCCTTGTCTGAAGAAATTATCGAGTAATTTCATCCCCCCCGAAGTGCTCACAGCAATAACAACTAAATCGGCAATTGATGGTCATAAGATGAACATTGCAGACTTACGTAGCAAAACTTTGATTGAAACGCAAGGCAAACCTTATGGAGCTAATTTGGCTGAGGGAATTGTCCCGAAAGACTCGGCTGCATTTACAAGCCCAACAGTTAACCCACGGCTACATTTAGAGAATAAAAAAGCAACGCGCTGTATTTCCGTAAGCTGGTCACAGAAGGCGGAGGAACCCGTTGTCAGCCCTACTATTAGTCAATCATCCCCGACGAAGGCACCAAACATTTTCGTCTCCCCAACGTCCATTGGAAGTCATTTTCGTCCGCTGATTATAAGCAATAATCGAACTATACTTCTTAATGAGGCCACTGTTTCCAATCTAACGAGCAGCCAGCCTTTACCTATAGCCAACGTTCAGCAGGGTTCTACATCTTACAGAAGACCGGTACTTATCTCGACCTCACGTCCACCATCAGTTGAGACCTCAAGCGAGCTTTACGCGGGAATTTTGAGTGGCAGCACTACAATTTTTTCCTCAATTGGGGAACAAATAATAGTGAATCCGCCACCAACCGTTGCAACTTACGTGCCTTCCATAGCAACACTATTACCAGCCATAGGATTAACTGATCTGGCTCGAAGCTGTGTCCTCTTACCGGTTTCGAATTGTCCAAATGCGACAACCTCAGACGCGCCAGGCAATCCGGTGCCATTGTTTTCGACACAGATAATCCAGAGCTCTCCTTCCCCCAACTGTGCGCAGTCCGTGCAGCATTCGTCAGTTCCGCTTAACTCTTCAGAGAAAGTCGACCAGACCATATATCATTTCCCACACGGTTATTCCCTGTGAAAAGCTACGACAAATACTGTAGATAACTTACAAGCTTAATATGCCAAGCTATGATCAGTTATACAAGATGAATACAGAATTATAGGACGCAAAAAAAAGCGCCGTAGTGATACCAGTCGATATTAAGTTGAATAATTTATTGTTCTCCTAGGTATTACATGGTAAACCTATTGGTAATAAAAATGACATGAAGGTCAGCGGTGCCTGTTGTAGCAATGATGATTAGAAACTTCTTTCAACACTGTTGTTTTGCCTGGCGAAACGCGACTCAAATGCAAACGGCGTTGTTCAAGCTAAATGATCTAATATGTAACAATGTAAATAGTTGCAAGGCGTGTAGAATCGAAAAAGGCGTAGATCGATATCATGGATCAAAATTTGTGGTATCAGTCGTAATTGAGGTGCGAACAGACGCCCAGAACACAATCAAATCAAATAGAAATATATGGTCCTCAATTCAGATATATTGTTTTTCTTTTCTGCATACATCAGACGATGATACTTTCGTCTATTATCTCTTACCTAAATAATAAAAGATAAAATGCAATAAAGCTAAAGTTGAAGATACGAAGCTCATGTACTTCATTAGTGTATAAAGGTATGTTTCTTTGTTTCACATAAAGCATGTATGCAACGATTGAAATAAGTTAGGGATTAGGAAGCTATAACAGGTAAGAGTGACTGCGAACAAACTCGTATTCTGCACTGATCCGAGTTAGCCGTGACGAAAACATACGGCAGGCTGTCCACGGTGCTACTTCACAATGTAACAAACACAGATGTTTTGAACCTTATCTCCGGTACTATTGCCGCTCAACGTTGGTGTGTGCACGCGCGTGCACGCAAGTCCATGCCTGGTTTCGAAACTTAACCAATGTACAAATACATTGTCACTTTGCTATTAAGAGGGCATCACGCTATTCAGTGAATACGAACCGATTTAAAAATGCAATAACTGAACCATAGAAGCTGTCAGCGTTAGTCGTCTGTACTCATTTGTCATAACTGACTAAACACATAGGCGCTGTCCGTTACCAGTCCTACGTTTATATTCACGAGAAGGGAGCGTGATTACTTATTCAATTGATTAAAGTTTTCCTGTCACAAAACGAGATACAATACAGCCATTTTTCGCAGGAAGCCGCTGTTACACAAGTATCCGTTTACTATTTGCTACCTCGAAGTGCGTGTGTAGAAGGCAAGCTCCGTCTCAAGGTCTGAATTCAAGTTAACGAGTTCAAACGACTTACTAAATTGCATTGTGGAAGTGGTATTCCTGTTTTGTTGTGTGCGTATAGGTTTTGTGCATAATGTGCATGGTACTCACCTGTACAAACCTGTCACTTTCGAAAATGGCGCTCTCTCTCTCTCTCTCTTTCTATATATATATATCGATAAGCTTCTAGATGGGATCTAGCTGCTATATAATGGCTTTCGTCTCACAATAAAATGTGCGAAATACTACTTAATCAACTAGAAATAGAACGTTCTATGCAACGATAGTTACAGTGCAAAAGATTAATATTTAGCCTAGCTAAAAGAGACCTTCATTGCACATTGGGGCGCTGTATTGCATTAGGTCATAGAAACCCCTTTTCAGGACAAGCGTTTCGCCCTCCAGTAACTTCGAGCCGATGGTTTGTGAACTTATAATTTCAGAGACAAAACGATTGGAATTATAAGCGACATCTTCGCGGACATACTTTATCATGAAAAATGAATTCATTCATACATCTTAAAGGACGTAGCCGTTTTCGTTACAAAAAACGACACGCCTATCTCTAGAGATAAGTTCGCCTTATCTGTTTATTTTATTAATCACTTGTTTTTTGTTTCGTTTATAATTTACCTTAAAAAAAATTTAAAATTATTTCAGTTTATGTAGGAGCTAGGGAGTTCGTGATCTGCACGACCTGATGCGTTCCTACTGACCTTTCGAGTCTTAGTTGTTTACTCGAACATTTAATCAATTTACTTCAGCACGAAATACTCACCAGTATATTTTTGCTCCATGTGGTTTTTCAAATCTAGTTTCGTAGCTGGTTTTTGACTGTTGTTCAAGTTAAAGAATATGACCATTAGAGAGGAGTGAACAATATATATTTACACGATATAGTTTTCATCCAAATTAAACCTAACTCTCTCTGGGCCTTTTTGTTCGCGCGTGAATGTGGCTTAGCCGGCTAACACACAGTGCCATAATGTCATTAATTTGAAAAGGCATAAACAGACACTGGAAAAAAAGAAAATTGGAAAGCAAAATATCTAAGAAGACTACTGGTAACAAAATTAAAATAGGAAACTCTCGATGGAATTGGAAAAAGTTACTAGTTTCCTTGGATAACTCACGACCTTTTTAGAGAAATCAGTGCTCTTTATTTAGGTATAATAACGAAATTGAATTAACATGCAAATGTGTAGCGAACAGATTACTCACTAAGTGGTGTTATGTTTAAAACGGACAAGAGGCCTTGACAGGATAAATAACGTCTCCTGTAAGTAAAACAGACGTCCGTACGTGGATCCTCAAGTGAACTTAAGTTTTATTATAGCACAACATATGCCTCTGTAAATGATAGCTAATAGAGTAATTAGATTAAGTAGTTATCATTAGATCTTAGGAACTATAAATCTCACATAGAGGATGTCCATCACAAGACCACATGTTTGTATTTTGCGGGGTATGCCTTTCTTGCCTATATGCATCTCTTTCTAGTGTTGATAGAAAGGTAGCACGATTAATAAGCGCTAAGATTTACGCACGCAAGAAATACGCCAAACATAACAGTCTGTTCCTGTTACTAATGGAGAAGTGCATCCCGTCTGCACGACAATAAACAACACAGACGACAGATGCTGACCCATATCTATATATACCAACAACTATATACTAAAATATTACACCATAGGGAAGGCACGATCAGGTAGGCCCTTGATCAGCGTATACTATCGCTACATAGACCAAAGTACTGATAAAATTAGGGCGCCAACCGTTTTCTTCTTTTCATTATTGCGGAAACATTCGTCGAACTGTTACCCATTCCTCTGAAGAGAGGTAGGCAATAGCTGTACGAGACTACTGGGCGGTGTATCGCTTTTTTAGTCTTAAATACAGGCTGGCTCAGTTTAACCGGAGCTTTCGGTTTTGAGCAGACACCCTCGGTGCAATAGCAATAAGACAAATGGAAAGGGCACAAACGACAACACGGTGGCATCTGAAGATCTTCGCGGGCATTAGCTTTGTTTGACCCGCCCAACATTTGGGTAAAAACCCCAGCGTAAATTTGGTTGGAGTGAAATTGATTATTTCACTGGTACGTGCGCAAATATAGATTACGTGCGTTCCATCTGTTGTCCAAACCTATTCGCGACTATTCAATCATCTGACAACCTTCGTAGCTCCTTAGGCCTAAGCGACGCTATTATCGTTGATATGAAATACGCTTATATCTAGTTTCGTTATATATGCACAACCTTGAAGCCATCAGAGATGCACGAAATTTTACGCTAGCTAGCTAGCTAGCTAGCGAAAACCTTTGCCTCTGCCGTACTGTGCACTGGCAAATTGTCGTCATTTTTATCGGGATTGAATTGGATCTAAAAATCGTTTACCTTTAACTTGGAATACCCTTAAATAAGTACTCCGTACGCTATCCTACACTGTCAAATCTATAGAAACGGATCCCGTGTGCTACACAGCTCTATACGTAACCCGAATGCATCGAATAAACTAAGCAACCGAACAGGAAAGATCTGGTTAGCCTTCTCCACAACAATATTAGATAAATTACAGATAGTAAAGGTCGTTAAGGCAGCTTTGCAAGAACTTTAGAAATAGTCATTTACCATCTTCTCCGGACCGCGCATTGACGGATTATCACCTTATCCGGTCGTCGGCAAATTAAATAGATGACAGTACATTTTGCGCTGGTTCGATGAGTTCCTATACATCAGACCTAAACACTTTTGGCAAGACGGAATATATGTAGAGATGGAAGGGGGTCGTAGAAACTAGAGAATAATAAGCAAACTGCTACAATTTATTTACAATGCAGCGCTTTTTTCAAAAAAAAAGAACAAATCCTGTCTTCGATGGCTAGCAACGATAAAACCTGAAATCGACGATACGGGTACTACGCAAAACTTCGATGCTGTACACCTACTCTCCTTAGGTTACAATGTAAACGTTTTCAAGCATAAGAGAACGTTCTCGTAAGTGCAAAGACATACCCCTTTACGAGTGCATTCTGTGTGCCGAGCTCATGGTTCACAAAGTAAAACAGTTTTTATTACATAATAAAAGTGATCTTAATTCCAAAAGTGCTGATTTTAACCAGTCGTACATTTCTGGCAAGTTAAAAAGAGCCTGCAGAAATCACCCGTTGACCTTCTTCGCATGACTCAGGCGCTGAAATTTGAAAACGCTAACTCACTAGACAACAATCTAATTCACAAACATCACAATAACCTTCCTATAAAAAATCTACATTTTTTTTTTATCAGATTCTACTAATTTATCTTAAAGTTTGACAACCGCTGCGACGACTATAGAAAGATTGCTACAGTTTGTGTTCGAAAAGCTACTTTTTTACAACTGGAATTAATTTGAATAGATCTATTTCGATTTGAACGTCAGACGTTGCATCAGCGCGACGCATTAAGTAGAACCAAGTGTGAAAAATTCACAATGAAATTGAACTCACCCTTCGAAGCCATGAAAAAAAACCCGCCATCTTGTTCCCGAAGTTTTTTCTTTTTTTCGATTTGCAAGCTCCCGCCGGCGCCAAAGCTTGAATAACCGTTAGTCCGTTATCAACATACTTACATATCGTTTTACCTACACGAAGACAAACGTGTTTATAGGACGGTGTGTATCGACTGTTGCAATTGAACCTTAGCGAAGTGGGCTTTAAGCAGTATTTAGAAGGCACTGACATATTTTATGGTCGGGTCTCTGTGCGGCAACGGCTTACCTCGCGCGCCCTTCTGAGGCAGAAACTTCGGCACGACATTTCGGCTGGACTTGGTACCTGAGCCACGCAAATGTGGCTTCATCAGCCACGTTCGGCATTCTCGGTTCGCCTATACAATAAGACATGATGATAACGTTACTGCAAAACAATGCTCTTTTGTTCCCGCAGACATCTATTACTCTAACCATACGTATCCGAAATTACGTATTACTTCAAGAAGCAAAAGCATATTAATATTTCTTGCCCAATCAGCCGGCTAGGAGGGGATCAGCCACGGATTCATTCGGTCTCTCATGTAGCGGCTAGCCGTTTCCTTTGCTCCATTTGCCACACACAAACGTTTAGTTTTCTTGGCTTTTAGTATTCCGCCAGCAAACGATCAGTCAGCAGAGCTTTCGCTGACATCGGCATATAGCAACAGATTTATTACCGTTTGTCAACAGCTGTAAGTTTCTCTAGTATGTTCTATTACAAGCAAGTATTTATGTGCGATATTAGGTAGCCACACTCAGTTCCCTGATTAGTACTATTATTATTATAAAATTTAACCATTTATTTGTTTTAGGTAACAGACGAGAAGTACAAGACAAGCGTGGCGTGATATAAAAATCAGCTTTCTTGTTGTAGCCATGAATGGTAACCTATACGCTAGGCTACCGATAACATGCCAAACAGGTAATAATGACCACTGGCTTATATGACAAGTAAGAACCCAATACAGTGATGTTCCATGTAACCTCTTTACGCGCTGTCGACGACAATCTTCTTTCAGGCGGCGTATACCTGTGAGTACCTCTGTTCCTTTTAACCATGTCCTGCGCGATTCTTTGTAGCGTTCGTCGCTCGCTAACAGAAGGCAAATCAAAGAAGTGGTTACAGTCGCTCTGGCATACAGAGATACTCGTTTCCACATTGGACGAGTCGCAAAACTTCACCAAAGGTTTCCGTCTTGAAGTACCGTTAGAGGCACCCAAGTTTTTCTTGTGCTTGCTTACTCCCGTCCTTTCTCTAAAATCGAAAACCCAGAGATATGATGAACTCGGAACTACCAATGGACAGCAAAACGATTCGGGCATTCTCTAGCACGGGCTGAGTAAAACGCATCTAAAAAACAGAGAAGCCAACTGCTCTATATAAAGTAGCACAACATCAATATTCAATCGTTTGTTTAAAATTGGCCACATAGTTACATTGTACGACGGCCTGTTTTTATGAGCGGTTTGTTCACGCGCTGCTATATCATAGTCCTACCTGAGTATGGAATGCTTTCGACTGTCGAACGCTATTATATCCGTTGCGGCTTCTGTGGAAGATGTCTCTGTCAGAAAGTGAACAGAGCTTTCGGGACGATTCAGGCGTCCACGTAAACTCAGTTCGGTTGAAGTTGTTACTGTTAGACAAGATGATGAGCAGCTAATCGAGCTCGGTCTATCTGGGCTTTCCCTCAACCTCGCTTGCCCATGCTCACCAAAGAAAAAATTTTTACAGGTACTGGCTACAGAGCGCACTGGCAAAATGCTAAGTAGACCTGACAGCCAACCGGTATCTCTTTGATTTGACTTGCTCGACATCGTTTACGCCAGTCTGTTACTGCAAAAAATCGCCAACACCTAATAAGGAAGAAAGTAAAGACAAATAACAGGTCGTGTTCCTATTTCCGTTTCGACTCTTGAGCTCCTCGGATCATCGTTAAAACGCTGGGGCAAAAATCTCGGATTTTCTCGGAAAATTTGGAAATCAAAAATGTAATATCGTATTAAGCCAGAGAACTATTGAGATTATTTTACCAATAATTTCGTTGTTTTATTGAAACGCAGTCTCTGTGTGCTGTATTCGCCCAGTTCGTCGTTCCTATTGCTAAAAGCCGTAAACCATGAGGTAGACGGCGGTTGTTCGCAGTTACCATGGTCGCGTGTTTCTGTACCTTGATTTTCTTATGCAGCAGCATAGTTTAGATTAATAATGCGAGTATCCATGAGTATGAGGCCATCGCTGACTACTATGATATACTGATACCATGCCTCTTCACTGATGTATCAAAAAAAAAGCTAGACAAGTCTAGGAAGACGCACAGCCCGGATAGGAAACCACCGGTGGAAAAAAACTTGTAACCGAAGGCCTCATTTCGGGGCTGACACTCCGCAATGTGAGGCTGCTTTTTGCGAATTCCGCCAAGAAACTGAAATAAGCCTAATTATACCGTAAACTTTTTACTGAATGACCCCCATGGTAATACCACACACTTCAAGTGCGGGTTAATATAATATACAGAAAGAGAAAGGTTATAGAGCAGCCATAAATTAAACATTAACAAAACTTAATTTTGAGAAATCAGCTTCTCTAAGGGTGAGCTCTGTGTGGATATTCAAATGTGGAATAGCAAAATTCGTAACGCTCGAAGTGAACCCTTAACCTTGACAAAAAATGATGCTTGAGAAATAATTTAGTATTTTAACGCCTTTCTGATTATGCCGTTGGAGTAGGTTTTTTTTTAAATGCCCGAATACAATGATCTAACGTCCTACAATCATATTACTTGTATTTACGAGACAGCAGCGTCTCTTACAGGATTCAACAACAGCAGATTCTTCTCTAACACTGATTTTTTATTTTATAATCATTATGTTTATTTAGCAAAGCTGACTTAGTTTACAGCCCTATTTTTTGGACTTGCAGCACCATGGCTGGAGAACACTGGTTTCGATTAACCTCTGCGGTTTCGATAAAGCAGGAACAAGTCCTTTAACTATAGATAACAAGTAAAATTAGCCTGTGATATTTGTGATTCTCACAATTTGTATGCACTTTTCCTACATATAGAATTATCAATATCAAATGATTTTATTTTAGTTATCTTGGAATTTTGTTTAGGCTACTGAGTTGACAGTATAGAAGTTCGTTGCTGAGGTGATGAACCCAAGCTCTCGTCAACACTTTGGAATCTTTGGAGCGTTTTTTGTTTTGTTTCAGAGTGGACTGAAGTTAAATAGCGTACTAGTTTAATTAAGAAGCAGAAAAATAGCAAACATACAAATTTTAGGCTATTATTGATTCGAGTTCCGCCAAGCGACAGCTGTGCAACGTATTTGCATTTTTTTGCATTATGAAGACCATGGAAAGCCTTTTGACCGGGCCCCTCGGCAGCTAGCAGATCGCCGTCTAAGTTTGCAGCTCTCCGGAACGACTTTTTATACAAGTAAGTCAGTCCCAATATAATATTAGACATTTTTCCCATAGAGAAATCATTCTTTTCCGTAAACGATAGCATTTCAATGTTTTGTAACCTCTACATGTCGTCTGTTGCACACAACTAGTCACCTATTACGTTAAAGGTCTAACTTTCCCTAACTTTTTTAACGTATTTGATGCGGCACCTCATTTTCGTATTGGATATGAATATACGTGTTCTTCTTATGAAGACACTAACCCGTTTATTTAGTTACGCGCGTCAACATTTCAGCAAGCCATATTTATTAACCACTTCCGTTGATAATGTATCGTAGATTAAAGATGCGTGTATCCATAAATTTGTGGGCGCGTGCCGAACACTGTGGATACATTGAATGAATGCAGCAAGGATTGTGTCATATTTGACAGCTCCGTTGAAGTTTCAGCACGGACTCCGCTGAAACTTCGCCCGTATGAAATCTGCCTTCATTATCACCAGGATGGTAATAACAGCATTGATCGTATTAAAAGTGTCAGGCGATGATTGCCGTGGTGACCGACTCGGTTTACGTCAGTGTGATAGTACGACCACGGGAATATCTTCGCAGAAGGGTCTCGGGCTAATGAATTTAACTAATGTCCTATGTATGTACAACAGGTTGATGCAGATATTATATTTGATAAACAGATTTGACAGGTTTCTTTAAATATGTCCATTATTCAAATGTTTTTTTTTTTTTTCGTAAACTTTATGATTTTTTATTTAGGTGTGAAACCGTATCAAAATTTGCCTGTATATGTCTTAAAAGAGGCATTTTAATGGCCTCGATTGAAAGAAGCCTCTATTATGTGAAAAATAAAAAAAATCTCCTTAAAAAATCCAATATTCCTTATTG